>NW_025225318.1:111867-117539 GCF_018294505.1 Triticum aestivum
ACTCACTGTTTTAGGGTCCCAAAGTGATTTCCATGATTGTTGAACCCCAAGGTGCGCTTACGTGTCGGTCATCAACAATATCAGTTTTGGCCGATTCTGACCCACTTCCTCGAGTATTACTCAGTTTTTCCCAGAGTGATTTCCACGATTGACGAACCTCGGGGTGCATTTATGTGTCGGTCATCAACACTTGCTCTTTTTGTCTATGCTGGCCCGTTTCATGGACTATTACTCGCCGTTTTGGGGTCCCGGAGCGATTTCCACGATTGACCAACCCCGAAGTGCGCTTACGTGTCGGTCATCTACAATCACAGTTTTGGCCGATTTCGGCCCATTTCCTGGAATATTACTCAATTTTGGGGCCCCGGAGTGATTTCTACGATTGACGAACACCGGGGTACGTTTATGTGTCGGTCATCAACACTCGCAGTTTTGGCCGATTCTGGCCCGTTTCATGGACTATTGCTCACTATCTTGGGTCCCGGAGCGATTTCCACGATTCACGAACCCCGAGGTGCGTTTATGTGTCGTCATCAACAATCCGAGTATTTTCGATTTTGGGCTCTTTCATGACCTATTACTCACCATTTTGGAGTCCTAGAGCGATTTCCACGATTGATGATCCTCGTGGTGCGTTTACGTGTCCGTCGTCAACACTCAATTTTGGCCGATTCTAGGGTCCCAGGGCGATTTCCACGATTGATGAACCCCGGGGTGCGTTTACGTCTCGTTCATCAACAATCCTAGTTTTGTTCTTCTGGGCTCTTTCATGGTTTATTACTGTCCATTTTAGGGTCCCAGAGCAATTTCCACGATTAACTATCCCCGGAGTGCGTTTGCGTGTTCGTCCTGAACAGTCATACTTTTGGCCGATTCTGGCCCGATTCATAAACTATTACTCACCGTTTTGGGGTCCCAATACGATTATGGTTGTTGAACCCCTAGGTGCACTTAAGTGTCAGTCATCAATACTCATAGTTTTGACTGATTCTGGCGCGTTTCTTGGACTATTACTCACTGTTTTGGGGTCCGAGAGAGATTTCCACGATTGAAGAACCCCGGGGTACGTTTACGTGTCGGTCATCAGCACTCACGGTTTTTGTCGATCCTGACCTATTTCGTGGACTATTACTCACCGTTTTGGGGTCTGAAAGCAATATCCATGGTTGTTGAACTCCAAGGAGAGCTTACGTGTCGGTCATCAACAATCGCAGTTTTGGCCGATTATGGCCAGTTTCTTGGACTATTACCCAGTTTTGGGGTCCCGGAGTGATTTCCACGACTGACGTTCACCGGGGTGCGTTTTTGTGTTCGTCATCAGCACTCACAGTTTTGGCCGATTCTGGCCCGTTTCATGGAGTATTACTCACTGATTTGGGGTCCGTGACCAATTTGCATGATTGACAAACCCCGGGGTGCGTTTATCTATCGTTCATCAATAGTCCAAGGTTTGTCCGATTGTGGGCTCTTTCATGGACTATTACTCACAGTTTTTGGGTCCCAAAGCGATTTCCATGGTTGTCGAACCCCAAGGTGTGCTTACATGTTGGTCGTCAAGACTCGCAGTTTGGGCCGATTCTGGCCCGTTTCTTGGACTATTAGTCACCGTTTTAGGGTCCCAAAGTGATTTCCATGATTGACTAACCCCGAGGTGCGTTTACGTGTTGGTCATCAACACTCGTTGTTTTTGTCGATTCTGACCCGTTTCGTGGACTATAACTCACTGTTTTAGGGTCCCAAAGTGATTTCCATGATTGTTGAACCCCAAGGTGCGCTTACGTGTCGGTCATCAACAATATCAGTTTTGGCCGATTCTGACCCACTTCCTCGAGTATTACTCAGTTTTTCCCAGAGTGATTTCCACGATTGACGAACCTCGGGGTGCATTTATGTGTCGGTCATCAACACTTGCTCTTTTTGTCTATGCTGGCCCGTTTCATGGACTATTACTCGCCGTTTTGGGGTCCCGGAGCGATTTCCACGATTGACCAACCCCGAAGTGCGCTTACGTGTCGGTCATCTACAATCACAGTTTTGGCCGATTTCGGCCCATTTCCTGGAATATTACTCAATTTTGGGGCCCCGGAGTGATTTCTACGATTGACGAACACCGGGGTACGTTTATGTGTCGGTCATCAACACTCGCAGTTTTGGCCGATTCTGGCCCGTTTCATGGACTATTGCTCACTATCTTGGGTCCCGGAGCGATTTCCACGATTCACGAACCCCGAGGTGCGTTTATGTGTCGTCATCAACAATCCGAGTATTTTCGATTTTGGGCTCTTTCATGACCTATTACTCACCATTTTGGAGTCCTAGAGCGATTTCCACGATTGATGATCCTCGTGGTGCGTTTACGTGTCCGTCGTCAACACTCAATTTTGGCCGATTCTAGGGTCCCAGGGCGATTTCCACGATTGATGAACCCCGGGGTGCGTTTACGTCTCGTTCATCAACAATCCTAGTTTTGTTCTTCTGGGCTCTTTCATGGTTTATTACTGTCCATTTTAGGGTCCCAGAGCAATTTCCACGATTAACTATCCCCGGAGTGCGTTTGCGTGTTCGTCCTGAACAGTCATACTTTTGGCCGATTCTGGCCCGATTCATAAACTATTACTCACCGTTTTGGGGTCCCAATACGATTATGGTTGTTGAACCCCTAGGTGCACTTAAGTGTCAGTCATCAATACTCATAGTTTTGACTGATTCTGGCGCGTTTCTTGGACTATTACTCACTGTTTTGGGGTCCGAGAGAGATTTCCACGATTGAAGAACCCCGGGGTACGTTTACGTGTCGGTCATCAGCACTCACGGTTTTTGTCGATCCTGACCTATTTCGTGGACTATTACTCACCGTTTTGGGGTCTGAAAGCAATATCCATGGTTGTTGAACTCCAAGGAGAGCTTACGTGTCGGTCATCAACAATCGCAGTTTTGGCCGATTATGGCCAGTTTCTTGGACTATTACCCAGTTTTGGGGTCCCGGAGTGATTTCCACGACTGACGTTCACCGGGGTGCGTTTTTGTGTTCGTCATCAGCACTCACAGTTTTGGCCGATTCTGGCCCGTTTCATGGAGTATTACTCACTGATTTGGGGTCCGTGACCAATTTGCATGATTGACAAACCCCGGGGTGCGTTTATCTATCGTTCATCAATAATCCAAGGTTTGTCCGATTGTGGGCTCTTTCATGGACTATTACTCACAGTTTTTGGGTCCCAAAGCGATTTCCATGGTTGTCGAACCCCAAGGTGTGCTTACATGTTGGTCGTCAAGACTCGCAGTTTGGGCCGATTCTGGCCCGTTTCTTGGACTATTAGTCACCGTTTTAGGGTCCCAAAGTGATTTCCATGATTGACTAACCCCGAGGTGCGTTTACGTGTTGGTCATCAACACTCGTTGTTTTTGTCGATTCTGACCCGTTTCGTGGACTATAACTCACTGTTTTAGGGTCCCAAAGTGATTTCCATGATTGTTGAACCCCAAGGTGCGCTTACGTGTCGGTCATCAACAATATCAGTTTTGGCCGATTCTGACCCACTTCCTCGAGTATTACTCAGTTTTTCCCAGAGTGATTTCCACGATTGACGAACCTCGGGGTGCATTTATGTGTCGGTCATCAACACTTGATCTTTTTGTCTATGCTGGCCCGTTTCATGGACTATTACTCGCCGTTTTGGGGTCCCGGAGCGATTTCCACGATTGACCAACCCCGAAGTGCGCTTACGTGTTGGTCATCTACAATCACAGTTTTGGCCGATTTCGGCCCATTTCCTGGAATATTACTCAATTTTGGGGCCCCGGAGTGATTTCTACGATTGACGAACACCGGGGTACGTTTATGTGTCGGTCATCAACACTCGCAGTTTTCGCCGATTCTGGCCCGTTTCATGGACTATTGCTCACTATCTTGGGTCCCGGAGCGATTTCCACGATTGACGAACCCCGAGGTGCGTTTATGTGTCGTCATTAACAATCCGAGTATTTTCGATTTTGGGCTCTTTCATGACCTATTACTCACCATTTTGGAGTCCTAGAGCGATTTCCACGATTGATGATCCTCGTGGTGCGTTTACGTGTCCGTCGTCAACACTCAATTTTGGCCGATTCTAGGGTCCCAGGGCGATTTCCACGATTGATGAACCCCGGGGTGCGTTTACGTCTCGTTCATCAACAATCCTAGTTTTGTTCTTCTGAGCTCTTTCATGGTTTATTACTGTCCATTTTAGGGTCCCAGAGCAATTTCCACGATTAACTATCCCCGGGGTGCGTTTGCGTGTTCGTCCTGAACAGTCATACTTTTGGCCGATTCTGGCCCGATTCATAAACTATTACTCACCGTTTTGGGGTCCCAATAAGATTATGGTTGTTGAACCCCTAGGTGCACTTAAGTGTCAGTCATCAATACTCATAGTTTTGACTGATTCTGGCGCGTTTCTTGGACTATTACTCACTGTTTTGGGGTTCGAGAGAGATTTCCACGATTGAAGAACCCCGGGGTACGTTTACGTGTCGGTCATCAGCACTCACGGTTTTTGTCGATCCTGACCTATTTCGTGGACTATTACTCACCGTTTTGGGGTCTGAAAGCAATATCCATGGTTGTTGAACTCCAAGGAGAGCTTACGTGTCGGTCATCAACAATCGCAGTTTTGGCCGATTATGGCCAGTTTCTTGGACTATTACCCAGTTTTGGGGTCCCGGAGTGATTTCCACGACTGACGTTCACCGGGGTGCGTTTTTGTGTTGGTCATCAGCACTCACAGTTTTGGCCGATTCTGGCCCGTTTCATGGAGTATTACTCACTGATTTGGGGTCCGTGACCAATTTGCATGATTGACAAACCCCGGGGTGCGTTTATCTATCGTTCATCAATAATCCAAGGTTTGTCCGATTGTGGGCTCTTTCATGGACTATTACTCACAGTTTTTGGGTCCCAAAGCGATTTCCATGGTTGTCGAACCCCAAGGTGTGCTTACATGTTGGTCGTCAAGACTCGCAGTTTGGGCTGATTCTGGCCCGTTTCTTGGACTATTAGTCACCGTTTTAGGGTCCCAAAGTGATTTCCATGATTGACTAACCTCGAGGTGCGTTTACGTGTTGGTCATCAACACTCGTTGTTTTTGTCGATTCTGACCCGTTTCGTGGACTATAACTCACTGTTTTAGGGTCCCAAAGTGATTTCCATGATTGTTGAACCCCAAGGTGCGCTTACGTGTCGGTCATCAACAATATTAGTTTTGGCCGATTCTGACCCACTTCCTCGAGTATTACTCAGTTTTTCCCAGAGTGATTTCCACGATTGACGAACCTCGGGGTGCATTTATGTGTCGGTCATCAACACTTGCTCTTTTTGTCTATGCTGGCCCGTTTCATGGACTATTACTCGCCGTTTTGGGGTCCCGGAGCGATTTCCACGATTGACCAACCCCGAAGTGCGCTTACGTGTCGGTCATCTACAATCACAGTTTTGGCCGATTTCGGCCCATTTCCTGGAATATTACTCAATTTTGGGGCCCCGGAGTGATTTCTACGATTGACGAACACCGGGGTACGTTTATGTGTCGGTCATCAACACTCGCAGTTTTGGCCGATTCTGGCCCGTTTCATGGACTATTGCTCACTATCTTGGGTCCCGGAGCGATTTCCACGATTGACGAACCCCGAGGTGC
>NW_025225319.1:0-5311 GCF_018294505.1 Triticum aestivum
TACTAAAGCGAGTCCCCATTCTCAAATACAGCTGGAGAGTGTTTTCTTCAGTTCTTGAATTCAGTTTATGAAGAACATCTGGATGCTTCCTTCTGCTCGCTAAAGAAAATGTTCTTTGGTTTCATGTGTGGTGGACGCATAGTACTCCAGGCTGAAGGAGATCCCGAAAAACTTTCAGATATAGGGCGTAACGATGTCGTAGCACTTGTCATCTAGGCACCTACATGACCATCATTACCATTATCTGATCAGCGCTCTGTCTAGCATTTTGTAAATAACAATTTTAACCTGCGAAAGGCAGGCAGGCAGTTAGTTGTTAGTCAGTCCAACCTAGCTCTCACCAGGCTAGCAAAATCTTCTTCCTACCCTTATTCATTAGGGTTAAGACTATTTACAGTCGTCCAGGATCTTTTTATCATGCGTCGTGATTTTCACGTGTACAGTCTTTGTTGGTCTGGAATTAGAACATTTTGTTTTTATTTCCAAAAAATCAAAACGGAAGGAAAATAAATATATTGATAACGAATAATGTTAGATCTTGGAAAACAATACTTGAGAAATAAATAATGAAAAAGAAATAGGAGGTAATATTCACCTCGCCCACAAGAAAATGTTTCCTTTCACGCTCTCATCTTCCATTGTCTTCCAATTCCATCGACTTTCCAAATAGCATCATTTAGCATCGTCTTTGAACCAACAGACACTAGAGAGTATTAACACAACATTATCTTTTCAAATAGCATCATTTAGTGTTAGACACACTTTTAGCACATTATTAGAATATCTAGATTTTATTGGTTCAAAGAAAAATAAATTGGACATGCGGCCTCGTTTCTATTTTGAGCAAGAAGAAAGGTGTCTTTTGAACAATACATTGCATAATTCACTAAACACGAGACTAACTATGCTCACAAATGTGCATGCCAAGGTAATGGTTATTACAAGCATCGAAACCGAAATTTGGGTCGACCCATCTATTCCGATGAGTCGGTGGTGTTCGGCTGCCTTGGCTCATTCAAAAAATAGAAGTGGTGGCCAGCGGGTGTCTCCAGCATGGCTGGTTTCCAGATGAAGTGCATACCATGCCATGGTTTTTCGTCATCTAGGACCTGCTTGCGTGATCCAAAAAGAATTTTTACCAACTGAACGACGCTTTGTCTACCTTGTTGTTGTAGATAAGTATAGTTCTAAATTTGGGTATCTTCTGCTTACCCAAGCATGCTTTCAGTCCTCTGCACAACCAACCCGGGATAACCGTCTTCAACAGGATGCTCTATGGTTCCATGCACCTTATGTCGTATGACTGGGCTAGAAGTAACCCAGAGGCTGGCACTAATGTGCTCACCACCTCAGATGATAGGTTTGTAGTTTCATTCCTTGTTCCTCTATTTCTTTCTTTTCTTTAGTAATGCTCCTATCACTGACAAATAATTTGTTGATCTATTTCTTGTCCTGATCACTCACTTCAGGGCTTGTCTAGCAAATATAAACATAAACACTATTGTTGATGCTTCAGCCGATAGGACAGTTCTGTACCATGAAAACGGAGGCAACCTCCACTGCTTCACGGTGCTTACCCCATGTGCTATTTTCGATGTGATGGTACCCCCATAAAACAGCACTGCTGTCTGGGACTTCGCGTAGTAAAGCGAGTCCCCATTCTCAAATACTGCTGGTGAGTGTTTTTTTCCACTCTCGAATTCAGTTTACGAAGAACATTTGGGTGCTTGCTTATGCTCGCTAATGAAAAAGTTCTTTGATTTCAGGTGTGGTGGAAGCACGATGCTCCAGGCTCAAGGAGATCCCCAAAATCTTTCAAATGAAGGGCATAACGATGTCGTGGCACTTGTCGTCTAGGAACCTACTTGAGCATCATTACAATCATCTAATTAGCGCTCTGTCTTGCATATTGTAAATAATAGTTGTATCATGCGAAAGGCAGGCAGTCAGTTAGTTGTGAGTTAGTCCAACCTAGCTCTCACCAGGCTAGCAAAATCTTCTTCCTAGCCTTATACATTAGGGTTGAAACTATTTCCTGTCGCCCGGGATCTTCTTATCGTGCATCGTGATTTTCATGTGTAGAGTCTTTGTTGGTCTGGAATTAGAATATTTTGTTTTTATTTCCAAAAAACTCAAAATGGAGGAAAAATAAATATATTGGGAATGAATAATGTTAGAGATAGGAAAATAATACTTGAGCAATAAATAATGAAAAAGAAATAGGATGTAATATTCGCCTCGCCCACAAGAAGAAGGTTCCTCTCACGCTCTCCTCTTCCGTTGTCTTCCAATTCCATCGACTTTCCAAATAGCATCATTTAGCATTGTATTTGAACCAATAGACACTAGAGAGTAGTGACCCAACATTGCCTTCTCAAAGAGCATCATTTAGTGTTGGAAACACTTTTCGCATGTTATTAGAATATCTATATTTTATTGGTTAAAAGAAAAATAAACTGGACATGCAACCTTGTTTCTATTTTGAGTAAGAAGAAAGGTGACTTTTGATCAATACATTGCATAATTCACTAAACACGAGACTAACTATGCTCACAAATGCGCATGACATGGTAATGGCTATGACAAGCATCGGAACCGAAATTTGGGTCGACCAACCTATTCCGATGGGTTGGTGGTGTTGGGCCGCCCTGGCTCACTCAAAAAACAGAAGTGGCTGCCAGCAGGTGTCTCTAGCATGGCTGGTTTCCAAATGCAATGCATACCAATGCCATGGTGGTTCCTCGTCTTGGACCTGCATGCGTCATCGAAAAAAATTGTTACAGTCTGAACGACGCTTCGTCTACCTTGTTGTTGTAGATAAGTACATTTCTAAATTTGGGTATCTTCTGCTTACCCAAGCATGCTTTAATTCCTCTTAACAACCAACCCGGGGTAACCTTCTTCGGAAAGATGCTCTTCGGTTCCATGCACGATATGTCATATGACTGAGCTAGAAGTATTTCAGAGGCTCGCACTAATGCGCTCACCACCTCAGATAGTAGGTTTGCTGTTTCATTGCTTGTTCCTCTATCTGCTTCTTGCCTTTAGCAATGCTCCTGTCCTTGACAAATCATTTGTTGATCTATTTCTTGTCCTAACCACTCACTTCAGGGGCTCATCTAGCAAATATAAACATAAACACTATTGTTGATGCTTCAGCCGATACCATAGTTCTGTACCATGAAAACGGAGGCGACCTCCACTTCTTCACGGCGCTTACCCCATGCACTATTTTCAATGTGATGGTACCCCCATAAAACAACACTGCTGGCTGGGTTTGCACGTACTAAAGCGAGTCCCCATTTTCAAATACTGCTAGTGAGTGTTTTCTTCCACTCTTGAATTCAGTTTATGAAGAACATTTGGATGCTTGCTTCTGCTCGCTGATGAAACTGTCCTCTGGTTTCAAGTGTGGTGGACGCACCGTACTTCAGGCTCAAGGAGATCCCCGACAACTTTGAGATGAAGGGCGCAACAATGTCATGGAACTTCTCATCCAGGAACCTACATGACCATCGTTACCATCATCTGATCAGCGCTCTGTCTAGCATGTTGTAAATAACAGTTGTAACCTGCAAAAGGCAGGCAGTAAGTTAGTTGTCAGTCAGTCCAACCTAGCTCTCACAAGGCTAGCAAACTCTTCTTCCTACCCTTGTTCATCAGGGTTGAAACTATTTCCAGTCATCCGGGATCTTCTTATCGTGCGTCATGATTTTCACATGTACAGTCTCGGTTGGTCTGGAATTAGAAAATTTTGTTTTTATTTCCAAAAAACTCAAAATGGAAGAAAAATAAATATTTTGGGAACGAATAATGTTAGACATAGGAAAATAATACTTGAGCAATAAATAATGAAAAATAAATAGGAGGTAATATTCGCCTAACCCACAAGAAGAAGTTTCCTTTCATGCTCTCCTCTTCCGTTGTCTTCCAATTCCATCGACTTTCCAAATAGCATCATTTAGCATCGTTTTTGAACCAATAGACACTAGAGAGTGTTAACACAACATTGCCTTTTCAAATAGCATCATTTAGTGTTACACACATTTTTAGTATGTTATTAGAATATCTGCATTTTATTGGTTGAAAGAAAAATAAACTGGGTATGCGGCCTTGTTTCTATTTTGAGCAAGAAGGAAGGTGAGTTTTGATCAATACATTGCATAATTTACTAAACACGAGACTAACTATGCTCACAAATGTGCATCGCATGGTAGTGGCTATTACAAGCATCGGACCCAAATTTGGGTCTCCCAACCTATTCCGATGGGTCGGTGGTGTCGGGCTGCCCTGGCTCACTCAAAAAACAGAAGTGGCGGCCAGCGGGTGTCTCTAGCATGGCTGGTTTCCAAATGAAGTGCATACCAATGCCACGGTGGATCGTCATCTAGGATATGCATGCGTCAGCAAAAAACAATTGTTACAATCTGAACGATACATCGTCTACCTTGTTGTTGTAGATAAGTACATTTCTAAATTGGGGTATCTTCTGCTTACCCAAGCATGTTTTCATTCCTCTGCACAACCAATCCGGGATAACCGTCTTCAGCAAGATGCTCTTCGGTTCCGTGGACCTTATGTCGTATGACTGAGCTAGAAGTATTTCAGAGGCTGGCACTAAATGATAAAAGAAAGAATTTATGAAGTGTGAATGCTAGCAGGTGCATAAGTTTGATCAATGATAAGTTCGGTCACCTTTTCTAGCATCATTATATGTCATAATAATAGCTCATCTCATAAAACTTTTCATGGTCAAGTAACAAGCTATTCACATGTTAAAGCATAGACCATAAATTTTCTTGAAAACTAGCAAACTACATTCTCAGTCATCAAACAATTGCAATTCATCTTATTTTCAGGAAGGGTCTATGTCAGAGCTTTGATTTAGCGAACTCCACAAACTCAACTATCATTTAATCTTTCACAATTGCTAACACTCACGTGATATTTATGGGTTCAAAGTTTTAATCGAACACAGAGAAAGATAGGGGCTTATAGTTTCGCCTCCCAACTTTTTACCTCAAGGGTAATGTCAACAATAATAAACTATGAACACCTACATCCAAGTGGATATATATATCCAGATCACCCCAACACAAAGTGCTTTCCAAAGGAAAAAAAGTAAAAAGGAAAGGTGGTGATCATCATGACTCTTGTATAAGGGTAGAAGATAATAGTAAAAGATAGGCCCTTCGCAGAGGGAAGCCGAGGTTGTCATGCACTTTTATGGTTGGATGCACAAAATATTAATGCAAAGGAACGTCACTTTATATTGCTGCTTGTGATAAAGACCTTTATTATGCAGTCCATC
>NW_025225319.1:8751-11249 GCF_018294505.1 Triticum aestivum
GGCGCCAGAAAAGAGCTGGATGTCTACTACACAACCTTCTCCTTGTAGACATTGTTTGGCCTCCAAGTGCAGTGGTTTGTAGGACAGTAGGAAATTTCCCTCAAGTGGATGACCTAAGGTTTCACTACTAGGGAAAAGCCAATACACAGAAACTTACCAGCAGCGCTGCTCAAAATACAACACTACTGCTACTTAGCAGTAGCGCGTGATAGAAAAACGTGCTGCTGAAAGGAAAATAGCAGTAGCGCGTCCTCCGCAAAACGCGCTACTCCTCTAATTGCCATGACCTCGCCCCCCGCTAGTTATAGCAGCAGCGCCCTATAATGAACCGCGCTACTGCTATTCAGATTAGCTGTAGCGCGTTTCGGCAAACGCGCTACAACTATCCCTACCTTATCCCCACGCGCACGACCGACCCTCTCTCTCACTCACACTCTCACTCTCGCCCGCGTGCCGATAACCATCGTCGTGCGTCGCCGCCGCCGCCGCATTCGTCCGTCCGCCGCCGAGGTACTCGCCTCCTTTCGTCCCTCCTCCCTCCTCCTCGCACATCCTCCCTCCGCCTGCGGCCGCCCCTCCCTCCTCCGACGCCGCCCTCCTCCCTCCGCTTGCGGCCGTCCCTCCTCCCTCCGCCACCGGCAGCCCTCCTCCCACCGCCCTCGATGTCACCGCCGCCACCCAAGCCCACCCAGCACCGCCGCCTCACGATCCCGATCCCGCCCTCGCCGCCCCTAGCTACCTCTCCGTCGCCCCCACCCCTGCCACTAGTTAGTACTAGAATTAGTAGTAGTAGATGTTAATTTAGGGTTCATAGCTAGTACTAGATGTTGCTTAGTTAGTACTAGATTTTTAGTTAACTAGGGCAGTATGATTAATAGTAGTTGTAGTTGAACTACTTTAGTTGTAGTTGAACTAGTTTACTAAGTAAATTAATAAACTAGTTGAACTAGTTGAATTAATAGAACTAATGTATTTTTAGTAAGATGATTAATATAACTAGTTGAACTACTTTATTTTTAGAAAGAACTAGTTTTTTTCTATTTATAGTAAGTTTATATTTAGTAAGAACTAGTTGAATTAATAAAACTAGTTGAACATGTTATATTTGTTGTTATTTTTTTAGTTTAAACAATTATTCGGGATGTATTAGTGATAACTTATACGGTTTCAGGTGACCACCGTCGTCCCCGTCACCGACCCCTTCCGACATCCCCGTCGTCGTCTCAGTCACCGACCCCTCCGACATCGAGGTGAGACCAGCCAAATATCCTTGTATATCTTGTGTTGTTGCTCAAATAGGATATGTGGTTGCCCAAGTGGCCGTTCATGTTCATTTTACATCTCCGAGTGGCCTATGTTTTGCCGGAGTGTTGATTAATTTCTGTTCCGGCAAATTTCATGCGCTCGATATGTCCTTTTTTAGCAAAGGTCATGCCGAATTTTTTCGTGAATACTCGCATGACTTGTGCTAGAATATGTACATGTTTAATCTTTGAATTATGAACATAGGAAATGTCATACTCGGACGACGACAGTCTCCTGGGGCAGTGCAGCTGGTGCCACGACGATCGAGGTATGTGCGACAGGTTCGTTGAGCTGGACGAAGATCGGCGCTTCAGCATTAAGCTCGAGGAGACCTTCGATGTTGAAATGGTACGCAACAACGACAAGTGTTCTTTTCATAATTAAGCATGACTTCAACTATTTCAACGTCTAATTTTCATATTTTACAATTCGACTAGCTTATTCCATGCCATGCAAGACGCTTTGTCTTGGAGAGGATGGGTTTTGAAGACCATGAAAATTTTGAAACAAAGAAAATACACCTAAGGACCCATCATGATATGGATTTTGAAGTAAATCTGTGCAATGCTCAGAGCGTAACCCATTTTGGTTACCAAAATTGGGAAGCACTTTGCAAAATGTATGGTTTTTATAAGGGTATGATTATCACAATGGATCTTGGTGATCCTGACATCGAGCAAGACAATATGGACATTTGGGTCCTTGTTGATACGCTTCCGATTGTACCGCTATGTGAGTTTCTCAAACATAGTTATTAACTAATTTATATTGCTTATCTCCAAGTAGTTGATTGTTTATTTCCATTGACAGCTTATTTTGATTCTTCAAAGACTGTGCGGAAGATGGTAGATAAAACCCACTACACCGATGGCACCGAATTAACGTATAAGGAGAAAAATCATCTGATCGCATTTTGTACTCTTCTAGAGAATTACAATAACTATTATCGAACTCCTCTAAATTATGGTGAATACGTGCCACTAGTGCATGTGTTGAACCACGGTAACTTCTCTGGAGATACCCTGGTAAGATTTTTTACTATTACGACATCCGCGCATCTTTTGCATACTTGTAAAACTAGTACATCATTGCTAACTACGAAGTTATTATTATGTTTTTCAATAGAAACTCCCGATGGATTGTGTGCCTCATCTGATGTCTCTGAATGGTCGCCTCTCAGTTCTGAACATACT
>NW_025225320.1:0-4746 GCF_018294505.1 Triticum aestivum
ACGGTACTCCAGGCTCAAGGAAATCCCCAAAATCTTTCAGATGAAGGGTGTAACGATGTCATGGCACTTGTCATCTAGGAACCTACATGATCATCGTTACTATCATCTAATCAGCACTCTGTCTAGCATGTTGTAAATAACAGTTGTAACATGCGAAAGGCAGGTAGGCAGTTAGTTGTCATTCAGTCCAACCTAGGTCTCACCAGGCTAGCAAAATCTTCTTCCTACCCTTATTCCTCAGGGTTGAAACTATTTCCAGTCACCCGGGATCTTCTTATCATGCATAGTCATTTTCACATGTACAGTCTTTGTTGGACTGGAATTAGAAAATTTTGGTTTTATTTACAAAAAACTCAAAACGGAAGAAAAATAAACATATTGATAATGAATAATGTTAGAGATTGGAAAACAATACTTGAGAAATAAATAATGAAAAACAAATTGGAGGTAATATTCGCCTCGTCCACAAGAAGAAGTTTCCTTTCACGCTCTCCTCTTCCGTTGTCTTCCAATTACATCGACTTTTGCAATAGCATCATTTAGCATCGTCTTTGAACCAACAAACACTACAGAGTAGTAACACGACATTGTCTTTTGAAATAGCATCATTTAGTGTTAGACACTTTAAGCATGTTATTAGAATATCTAGATTTTATTGGTTCAAAGAAAAATAAACTGGACATGCGGCCTCGTTTCTATTTTGAGCAAGAAGAAAGGTGACTTTTGATCAATACATTGCATAATTCACTAAACACAAGACTAACTATGCTCACAGATGTGCATGCCATGGTAATTGCTATTACAAGCATCGAAACGCAAATTTGGGTCGACCCATCTATTCCGATGAGTCAGTGGTGTCCGGCTGCCCTGGCTCACTCAAAAAACAGAAGTGGCGGCCAGCGGGCGTCTCTAGCATATGAAGTGTATACCAATGCCATGGTTTTCATTGTATAGGACCTCCATGCATGATCCAAAAAGAATTGTTACCAACTGAATGACGCTTCGTCTACCTTGTTGTTGTAGATAATTATAGTTCTAAAATTGGGTATCTTTTGCTTACCCAAGCATGCTTTCATTCTTCTGCACAACCAACCCGGGATAACCGTCTTCAGTAGGATGCTCTATGGTTCCATGCACCTTTTGTCATATGACTGGGCTAGAAGTAACTTAGAGGATGGCACTAATGTGGTCACCACCTCAGATGGTAGGTTTGTAGTTTCATTCCTTCTTCCTCTATTTCGTTCTTTTCCTTAGTAATGCTCCCATCACTGACAAATCATTTGTTGATCTATTTCTTGTCCTGACCACTCACTTCAGGGGCTCGTCTAGCAAAGATAAACATAAACACTATTGTTGATGCTTCAGCTGATACCATAGTTTGTACCCTGAAAACGAAGGCAACCTGCAGAGCTTCATGGCGCTTACCCCTTGTGCTATTTTCGATGTGATGGTACCCCCTTACAACAGTGCCATTGGCTCGGACTGTGCGTACTAAAGTAAGTCCCCATTCTCAAATACATCTGGAGAGTGTTTTTTCCTGTCTTGAATTCAGTTTATGAAGAACATCTGGATGCTTCCTTCTGCTTGCCGATGGAAACGTTCTTTGGTTTCAGGTGTGGTGGATGCACGGTACTCCAGGCTGAAGGAGATCCCCCATAACTTTTAGAGATAGGGTGTAATGATGTCGTACCACTTGTCATCTAGGAACCTACATGACCATCATTACCATCATCTGATCAGCGCTCTGTCTAGCATGTTGTAAATAACAGTTGTAACCTGCGAAAGGCAGGCAGTCAGTTAGTTGTTAGTCAGTCCAACCTAGCTCTCACCAGGCTAGCAAAATCTTCTTCCTACCCTTATTCATCAGGGTGGAAACTATTTCCAATCATCCAGGATCTTCTTATCGTGCGTCGTGATTTTCACTTGTACAGTCTTTGTTGGTATGGAATTAGAAAATTTTGTATTTATTTCCAAAAAACTCAAAATGGAAGGAAAATAAATATATTGATAACGAATAATGTTAGAGATTGGAAAACAATACTTGAGCAATAAATAATGAAAAATATATAGGAGGTAATATTCGCCTCGCCCACAAGAAAATGTTTCCTTTCACGCTGTCCTCTTCCGTTGTCTCCCTATTCCATCGACTTTCCAAATAGCATCATTTAGCATCGTCTTTGAACCAACAAACACTAGAGAGTAGTAACACAACATTGCCTTTTCAAATAGCATCATTTAGTGTTACACACACTTTTAGCATGTTATTAGAATATCTAGATTTTATTGGTTCAAAGAAAAATAAACTGGACATGCGGCCTCGTTTCTATTTTGAAGAAGAAGAAAGGTGACTTTAGATCAATACATTGCATAATTTACTAAGCATGAGACTAACTATGCTCACAAATGTGCATGCCAAGGTAATGGCTATTACAAGCATCAAAACCTAAATTTGGGTCGACCCTATTCCGATGAGTCGGTGGTGTTCGGCCGCCCTGGCTCACTCAAAAAATAGAAGTGGCGACCAACGGGTGTCTCCAGCATGGCTGGTTTCTAGATGAAGTGCATACCATGCCATGGTTTTTCATCATCTAGGACCTGCATGCGTGATCCAAAAAGAATTTTTACCAACTGAATGACGCTTCATCTACCTTGTTGTTGTAGACAATTATAGTTCTAAATTTGGGTATCTTCTGCTTACCCAAGCATGCTTTCGTTCTTCTGTACAACCAACCCGGGATAATCGTCTTCAGCAGGATACTCTATGGTTCCATGCACCTTATGTCGTATGACTGGGCTAGAAGTAACTCAGAGGCTGGTACTAATGTGCTCACCACCTCAGATGGTAGGTTTGTAGTTTAATTCCTTGTTCCTCTATTTCTTTTTTTTTCTTTAGTAATGCTCCTATCAGTGAAAAATAATTTGTTGATCTATTTCTTGTCCTGACCACTGACTTCAGGGGCTCGTCTAGCAAAAATAAACATAAACACTATTGTTGATGCTTCAGCGGATAGCACAGTTCTGTACCATGAAAATGGAGGCAACCTCCACTGCTTGACGGTGCTTACTCCATGTGCTATTTTTGATGTGATGGTACCCCCATAAAACATAACTGCTGGCTGGGACTTCGCGTATTAAAGCGAGTCCCCATTCTCAAATACTAATGGTGAGTATTTTCTTCCACTCTTGAATTCAGTTTATGAAGAACATTTGGATGCTTGCTTCTGCTTGCTGACGAAAACGTTCTTTGGTTTCAGCTGTGGTGGAAGCACGGGACTCCAGGCTCAAGGAGATCCCCAAAAACTTTCAAATGAAGGGCGTAACGATGTTGTGGCACTTTTCGTCTAGGAACCTACATGACCATCATTACCATCATCCTTTTAGCACTCTGTTGTAAATAACAGTTGTATCATGCGAAAGGCAGGCAGGCAGTTAGTTGTGAGTAAGTCCAACCTAGCTCTCACCAGGCTTGCAAAATCTTCTTCCTAGCCTTATACATCAGGGTTGAAACTATTTCCTGTCGCCCGGGATCTTCTTATCGTGCATCATGATTTTCATGTGTAGAGTCTTTGTTGGTCTGGAATTAGAAAATTTTGTTTTTATTTCCAAAAAATTCAAAATGGAGGAAATATAAATATATTGGGAACGAATAATGTTAGAGATTGGAATATAATACTTGAGAAATAAATAATGAAAAATAAATAGGATGTAATATTCGCCTCGCCCGCAAGAAGAAGTTTCCTTTCACGCTCTCCTCTTCCGTTGTCTTTCAATTCCATCGACTTTCCAAATAGCATCATTTAGCATTGTATTTGAACCAATAGACACTAGAGTGTAGTGACCTAATATTGCCTTTTCAAAAAGCATCATTTAGTGTTAGAAACACTTTTCACATGTTATTAGAATATCTAGATTTTATTGGTTCAAAGAAAAATAAACTGGACACGCAGCCTCGTTTCTATTTTGAGTAAGAAGAAAGGTGACTTTTGATCAATACATTGCATAATTCACTGAACACGAGACTAAGTATGCTCACAAATGTGCATGACATGGTAATGGCTATTACAAGCATCGGAACCCAAATTTGGGTCGGCCAAACTATTCAGATGGGTCGGTGGTGTCGGGCTGCCCTGGCTCCCTCAAAAAACAGAAGTGGCGGCCAGCGGGTGTCTCTAGCATGGCTGGTTTCCAAATGAAATGCATACCAATGCCACGGTGGTTCGTCGTCTAGGACCTGCATGCGTCATCAAAAAACAATTGTTACAATCTGAATGACGCTTCGTCTACCTTATTGTTGTAGATAAGTACATTTCTAAATTTGGGTATCTTCTGCTTATCCAAGCATGCTTTCATTCCTCTGCATAACCAACCCGGGATAACCATCTTCAGCAACATGCTCTTTGGTTTCATGCACCTTATGTCGTATGACTGAGCTAGAAGTATTTCATAGGCTCGCACTAATGCGCTCACCACCTCAGATAGTATGTTTGATGTTTCATTGCTTGTTCCTCTATCTCCTTCTTGTCTTTAGCAATGCTCCTATCCCTGACAAATGATTTGTTGATCTATTTCTTGTCCTAACCACTCACTTCAGGGGCTCATCTAGCAAAGATAAACATAAACATTATTGTTGATGCTTCAGTCGATACCATAGTTCTGTACCATGAAAACAAAGGCGACCTCCACTGCTTCACAGCGCTTACGCCATGCACTATTTTCGATGTGATGGTACCCCCATACAACAACACT
>NW_025225321.1:0-610 GCF_018294505.1 Triticum aestivum
AAATTCAGTTAGAAAGTCAAATATTTTTAAGTTAGACAAGATTCATAGTAGAAACTATCTACAACTACAGTGTTGAACAAATACAATTTCAAAATATATCTAAGGACGCGACTAATTTCCAGACGTACTGATTTTAAGAACAGATACGGACGACCCGTACTAGCTTTGATCTGGTGCATGCAAAAGGAGGCGCAGGCATGCATGCGACCCAGCATGAGGCACGGGTGAGCACCTCAATTTTGAACATGCATGCATATACCAACAAATTTGATGATGTCAGCAAATATTCCTTCAAAAAACAAACTTCAAAATGATTTGTAGGTCAAACCGTTGGGCGGATTGGAAAACCGTTTTTACACAAAGAAATCGTCGCGACGAGCGCTTCAAAACTAGATCCCATGTTAGTATGTTTCGACGACTTTTTTTTCAGGTCAAAAGTTACCACGCTGGACTACGTAAGTTATCACGCATGCAGTACGTAACTTATCAACCGTACAGCAGGATTTTAGCGACAGATCCGCATGATCCCCTTCGATGGCTCCCGCTTCCCCCGTTCTTCCCCGATCGATTAGTTTGACAATAATAAAAAACACAAATTGAGAAAAAAAAA
>NW_025225322.1:0-14933 GCF_018294505.1 Triticum aestivum
CTTCGGGACCCCAAAACGGTGAGTAATAGTCCACGAAATAGGTCAGAATTGGCCAAACCTGTGAGTGTTGACGATGGACACATAAACGGACCCCGGAGTTCATCAATCGTGGAAATTGCTCTGGGTCCCCAAAAAGTTGAGTAATAGTGCACGAAACGGACTAGAATCAGCCAAATATGTGAGTGTTGATGACTGGCACGTAAACGCACTCCGGGGTTCGTCAATCGTGGAAATGACTCAGAGACCCCAAAATAGAGTAATAGTCCAAGAAACGGACCAGAATCGGCCCAAACTATGATTGTTGATGACCGACACGTGAGCGCACCTTGGAGTTCGACAACCATGGAAATTGCTTTGGGACCCCAAATGGTGAGTAATAGTCCATGAAACGGGCCAGAATCGGCCAAAACTGGGAGTGTTGATGACCTACACGTAAGCACACCTTGGGATTCAACAACTATGGAAATCGCTTCGGGACCCCAAAACGGTGAGTAATAGTCCACGAAACAGGTCAGAATTGGCCAAAACTGTGAGTGTTAACAACGGACACATAAACGCACCCTGGGGTTCATCAATCGTGGAAATCACTCTGGGTCCCCAAAACGCTGAGTAATAATGCACAAAACGTACTAGAATCGGCCGAATATGTGAGTGTTGATGACCGACACGTAAACGCACCCCGGGGTTCATCAATCGTGGAAATGACTCCGAGACCCCAAAATAGAGTAATAGTCCAAGAAACGGGCCAAAATCGGCCCAAACTGTGATTGTTGATGACCGACACGTAAGCGCACCTTGGAGTTCGACAACCATGGAAATCGCTTTGGGACCCCAAAACGGTGAGTAATAGTCCATGAAACGGGCCAGAATCGGCCAGAACTGGGAGTGTTGATGACCAACACGTAAGCACGCCTTGGGGTTCGACAACTATGGAAATTGCTTCGGGACCGCAAAACGGTGAGTAATAGTCCACGAAACAAGTCAGAATTGGCCAAAACTATGAGTGTTGACGACAGACACATAAACACACCCCGGGGTTCATCTATGATGGAAATTGCTCTGGGTCCCCAAAACGTTGAGTAATAGTGCACAAAACAGACTAGAATCGGCCGAATATGTGAGTGTTGATGACCGACAAGTAAACACATCCTAGGGTTCGTCAATCGTGGAAATGACTCCGAGACCCCAAAATAGAGTAATAGTCCAAGAAACGGGCCAGAATCGGCCCAAACTGTGATTGTTGACTACCGACACGTAAGCGCACCTTGGAGTTCGACAACCATGGAAATCGCTTTGGGACCCCAAAATGGTGATTAATCGTCCATGAGACGGGCCAGAATCAGCCAGAACTGGGAGTGTTGATGACCAACACGTAAGCACACCTTGGGGTTCAACAACTATGGAAATCGCTTAGGGACCCCAAAACGGTGAGTAATAGTCCACGAAATAGGTCAGAATTGGCCAAACCTGTGAGTGTTGACGATGGACACATAAATGGACCCCGGGGTTCATCAATCGTGGAAATTGCTCTGGGTCCCCAAAAAGTTGAGTAATAGTGCACGAAACGGACTAGAATCGGCCGAATATGTGAGTGTTGATGACTAGCACGTAAACGCACTCCGGGGTTCGTCAATCGTGGAAATGACTCCGAGATCCCAAAATAGAGTAATAGTCCAAGAAACGGGCCAGAATCGGCCCAAACTGTGATTGTTGATGACCGACACGTAAGCGCACCTTGGAGTTCGACAACCATGGAAATTGCTTTGGGACCCCAAATGGTGAGTAATAGTCCATGAAACGGGCCAGAATCGGCCAAAACTGCGAGTGTTGATGACCTACACATAAGCACACCTTGGGATTCAACAACTATGGTAATCGCTTCGGGACCCCAAAACGGTGAGTAATAGTCCACGAAACAGGTCAGAATTGGCCAAAACTGTGAGTGTTGACAACAGACACATAAACACACCCTGGGGTTCATCAATCGTGAAATCACTCTGGGTCCCCAAAACACTGAGTAATAATGCACAAAACATACTAGAATCGGCCGAATATGTGAGTGTTGATGACCGACACGTAAACGCACCCCGGGGTTGGTCAATCGTGGAAATGACTCTGAGACCCCAAAATAAAATAATAGTCCAAGAAATGGGCCAGAATCGGGCCAAACTGTGATTGTTGATGACCGACACGTGAGCGCACCTTGGAGTTCGACAACCATGGAAATCGCTTTGGGACCCCAAATGGTGAGTAATAGTCCATGAAACGGGCCAGAATCGCCCAAAACTGCGAGTGTTGATCACCTACACGTAAGCACACCTTGGTATTCAACAACTATGGAAATCGCTTCGGGACCCCAAAACGGTGAGTAATAGTCCACGAAACGGGTCAGAATTGGCCAAAACTGTGAGTGTTGACAACGGACACATAAACGCACCCTGGGGTTAATCAATCGTGGAAATCACTCTGGGTCCCCAAAACGCTGAGTAATAATGCACAAAACGTACTAGAATCGGCCGAATAAGTGAGTGTTGATGACCAACACGTAAACGCACCCCGGAGTTCATCAATCGTGGAAATGACTCCGAGACCCCAAAATAGAGTAATAGTCCAAGAAACGGGCCACAATCGGCCCAAACTGTGATTGTTGATGACCGACACGTAAGCGCACCTTGGAGTTCGACAACCATGGAAATCGCTTTGGGACCCCAAAACGGTGAGTAATAGTCCATGAAACGGGCCAGAATCGGCCAGAACTGGGAGTGTTGATGACCAACACGTAAGCACACCTTGGGTTCAACAACTATGGAAATCGCTTCGGGACCCCAAAACGGTGAGTAATAGTCCACGAAATAGGTCAGAATTGGCCAAACCTGTGAGTGTTGACGATGGACACATAAACGGACCCCGGAGTTCATCAATCGTGGAAATTGCTCTGGGTCCCCAAAAAGTTGAGTAATAGTGCACGAAACGGACTAGAATCAGCCAAATATGTGAGTGTTGATGACTGGCACGTAAACGCACTCCGGGGTTCGTCAATCGTGGAAATGACTCAGAGACCCCAAAATAGAGTAATAGTCCAAGAAACGGACCAGAATCGGCCCAAACTATGATTGTTGATGACCGACACGTGAGCGCACCTTGGAGTTCGACAACCATGGAAATTGCTTTGGGACCCCAAATGGTGAGTAATAGTCCATGAAACGGGCCAGAATCGGCCAAAACTGCGAGTGTTGATGACCTACACGTAAGCACACCTTGGGATTCAACAACTATGGAAATCGCTTCGGGACCCCAAAACGGTGAGTAATAGTCCACGAAACAGGTCAGAATTGGCCAAAACTGTGAGTGTTGACAACAGACACATAAATGCACCCTGGGGTTAATCAATCGTGGAAATCACTCTGGGTCCCCAAAACGCTGAGTAATAATGCACAAAACGTACTAGAATCGGCCGAATATGTGAGTGTTGATGACCAACACGTAAACGCACCCCGGGGTTCATCAATCGTGGAAATGACTCCGAGACCCCAAAATAGAGTAATAGTCCAAGAAACGGGCCACAATCGGCCCAAACTGTGATTGTTGATGACCGACACGTAAGCGCACCTTGGAGTTCGACAACCATGGAAATCGCTTTGGGACCCCAAAACGGTGAGTAATAGTCCATGAAACGGGCCAGAATCGGCCAGAACTGGGAGTGTTGATGACCAACACGTAAGCACACCTTGGGTTCAACAACTATGGAAATCGCTTCGGGACCCCAAAATGGTGAGTAATAGTCCACGAAACAAGTCAGAATTGGCCAAAACTATGAGTGTTGACGACGGACACATAAACACACCCCGGGGTTCATCTATGATGGAAATTGCTCTGGGTCCCCAAAACGTTGAGTAATAGTGCACAAAACGGACTAGAATTGGCCGAATATGTGAGTGTTGATGACCGACAAGTAAACACACCCTAGGGTTCGTCAATCGTGGAAATGACTCTGAGACCCCAAAATAGAGTAATAGTCCAAGAAACGGGCCAGAATCGGCCCAAACTGTGATTGTTGACTACCGACACATAAGCGCACCTTGGACTTCGACAACCATGGTAATCGCTTTCGGACCCCAAAACGGTGATTAATCGTCCATGAGACGGGCCAGAATCATCCAGAACTGGGAGTGTTGATGACCAACACGTAAGCACACCTTGGGGTTCAACAACTATGGAAATCACTTCGGGACCCCAAAACAGTGAGTAATAGTCCATGAAATAGGTCAGAATTGGCCAAACCTGTGAGTGTTGACGATGGACACATAAACGGCCCCGGGGTTCATCGATCGTGGAAATTGCTCTGGGTCCCCAAAAAGTTGAGTAATAGTGCACGAAACGGACTAGAATCAGCCGAATATGTGAGTGTTGATGACTGGCACGTAAACGCACTCCGGGGTTCGTCAATCGTGGAAATGACTCCGAGACCCCAAAATAGAGTAATAGTCCAAGAAACGGGCCAGAATCGGCCCAAACGGTCCGTATCCCGTGTTCTACTCTTCCTCATCGGAGACCGCACCTTCACTTCACGGGTCTTGAACCCCGCCCCCGAACATAGAGATCGCAGATGGAGGACGTCGGTCGCCACCGTAGAATAGGTTTAGGGTTAGGTTTCTTTTATTTTTCTGTCCTATAAAAGTTCGAAATGTAATGAAAATCTGTCGTGTTTGCATTAATCTCGGCCGGTGTATATGAACTTTCACAATAATAGAGTATATTCTAGGATAGCAAGATGCCCGTGCGTTGCACAGAAGATCAAGATCTTGTGGGAGAAAAGGATGAACGAGGGAAGGCCTTATCTGCAAATGTGGAGAGGAGTGAAGGTAAATTGTCATAGTTTCCTTCCTATCCGTTAGATATAGATCGGATGGCCTATATTGCAGGATGACAGGCACACCATCATCACCAACTCTGCTTTTTATTGAACCGTGACAAAGCTAACATGCGAAGTAAAATAAACACATAGGGTCTATACATACACAATTTATCTTAGGCACTCCAATAGTACGTCCACTACACATTCACGCATTTCACATCTTTCTACATCTATGGGAACCTATGAAAGGGTTAACGTAAATTGCCACTCTCTCTCCTCCCATGATTTTCATGGTGGTGGGCCCCTCCCTCCCCCCCCCAATCTACAATCAACAACTCACACGTTTCACATTACGTCAATTACGTAACTGGGATTACGTAGGTGTAGCATTACTCGTCTTAAAAAATCCAACTAAGCCAACCTCCCAGCATATTGCGCGGGAAAAGACTCGGCCGCGTCGTTTTAGTCGGGATTACCGGATTACTAGTAGTAGTATCGATGGATCGCGCGAAGCAACAAGTTTTTTTTGAGGGGGCGAAGCACCTAGTTTAAAAGGAAAAAAGCGGTACACTCACAGCAGCCCTGTCGCAGTCGCATTGCACCCCACACATGTTCAGTCCTGCACACGGCTCACACAAACGGAACGCGCTTCGGCTTGCCTCTTCACTGACACGTGGGACCGCACTTGGAGAAACCGACCATGCGCCAAACTCCACCTGCCCACCACGCGAAAATCCTCCCCCACCCAAAAATTCCCCCCAAATCCTATATTCAATCGCCCTTCGGCCAACTAGCCAATAATATTCCCCAAAGCCCCCTAGCTCCCCCCATCCCCCTCCACTCCATTCGCTCCACCAAAGCTGCCCTCCCCGCCGCGCCAATACATCGGTCCGCGGTTTGTCGAGGGGAACACACGGCGATCCTCTCGCACCCACAGTACGCTCTCGTAGACTGCCGTCCTCTAGCCGCGCCACCACCGCTGGCAACATTCTTGTGGAGGCGCACGGCGGTCAGGGCCGCCACCGCTGGCGACGTTCGTGCGGAGATGCACGGCGGTCAGCTTCTGCCACGGTACACACATTCTAGACTGAGGCCCCGTGCATGTCAGTGTAGCGTTGAATGTTAGCTGATAGACGCTGTTAATCTCATTGTTTCCCGAAGTAGTTTACAATCAATATGCTCTGCTCAAGAAGATTCCTTCCCCTGTTCTGCACTCAATCTGCTTAGCTGAGATGGCATGCCAAGGCCGATTAGTTGCTAAAATATCCTGCCATATATTTATTGTGACGTAGATTGCCATGGTCTAGTAGCCAATCTGTTAGGTGAGATAGCTCTACACCTTTTTATAATCGATCTTTGTTGCTGCGATGGCCTTCGATAGTTCGATGGTTGTGTGCTCGGCCTCATTGACTGCTGAAACAACGTGCCATAATTTAGCACTCAAATCTGTTTGCTGAATTAGCTTTACATATATTTCGTTACTTAGATCTGCTCGTCCAAATATCTTGCCATAGCTTTAGACATCGACCTAGGTATTTTTTTTCTGGACTTCATAAAAAAGCATATATGTTTTTCCTGTAATATCTAGTAGAAGAACTAATTTGTATGTCTAATAGATGGACAGGACTTGGATAACTTCTGCTCGAAGATTCTCCGCTGCATATGTCGAGGGGGTTGAAAACTTCATGAACTTTATCAGAGCTGAGTACGGTGGTCAGAAATCAGATGTGCTCTGCCCGTGTAGCAGTTGTATAAATTCAGTTACAAGACCCCAGTCAACTGTGCAAAATCATCTACAATTGTATGGGATGTCGGTCACATATACTAGGTGGGTTCATCATGGTGAAGTTGTGAACGTCAATGTTATTGACTACGTCGAAGCAGCAGATCACCATCTTGATCTGTCTGATGCTCAGGTGGGAGAGGAGGAGGAGGTGGTGGTGGCGGAGCCAGTGAATTTGACCAAAATTGAAACAATGCTACGAAATGCTCATGCATTCCGTGAACTTTCACCTGTAGAAGAAAAACGGTGGGCCCGCATGTTGGAACAATGCAACGTGGCTGTCACCCCAGGAAATAAGCTGTCAGTATTCCCAGCTATGGTCACCTTTCGTCAGGTGAAAACATCTGAGCGGATGACCAACAAATCATTCGATGCGATGTTGGCTGCTTTCCGCAAAGCTTTCCCAGATGCGTCTGAGCTGCCACACACCTACAGTAAAATGAAGAATTTCCTTCGTGCAGTTGGAATTGGATATGATATGATCCATGTTTGTAAGAATAATTGTGTTATGTTTCGGAAGGATTATGCCAACTTAAGTGAATGCCCGAAATGCAAATCATCAAGATGGAAAGATGGTGATGCTGTGAAGAGGATTCCTCGTAATGTTCTAAGACATTTTCCAATTACACCAAGATTGCAGAGGTTGTTTCATGATGCTGAAACAAGAGAGGATGTACTGTGGCATTCTAGGAACCAGGAGTACAAAGATCAGAATGTAATGAGCCATCCATCACATGTTAGTGAGTGGAAAAGCTTCAATCAGAAACACGAAAAGATTGTTGCTGACCCGAGAAACATTAGACTTGGCTTAGCTTCAGACGAATTTAACCCATTTGGCCACCGGAGCAACACATATAGCATGTGGCCAATGCTTGTTATCCCTTACAACATGCCTCCAAATGTCTGCACCAAAGAATCAAACTACATGATGGCCTTGCTCATCCCAGGTCCAAAAAGTCTTGGAAAGGATTTTGATTTGTTCATGGGCCTCTTGTGGAGGAACTTCAACAGCTATGGAGGGGTGTTCTCACTCGAGACCTATATAGCAGCCCACCAGCTGATTTCTTTCTGCGCGCTGTTATAATTTGGTGCATCCATGATTATCTGGCTTTGGGAACTATGTCAGGGCGAACGACACATGGTTACAATGCATGTGTTCATTGTGACAGGAATCCGTTGTCATACGCAATACTTAGCAACATCAGTTACATTGGACACCGTCGTTTCCTTGCCAAGGACAAGCCACATCATAGAAAATACCGAAGACATGTGTTCAATGCAAAGCATGAAAACCGTGATGCGCCAAAGAGGCTCACCATCGATAAGTTGCAAGTGGAATTAGAGAAGGTCAGGCATATTACACCAGGAAACCATCCTTGTAATGGTAGCGGGAAAAGGAAGCATGGCAGGGCAGAAGAGAGATTATTGTTTTCCCGCAGGTCCACTTTTGTGGGACTTGGAGTATTGGAAAGATTTGGATCCGCGGCATAATCTTGATGTGATGCACATCGAGAAAAATATACGTGACAGCATTATCGGCACACTTCTTAATATTGAAGGCAAGACGAAAGATACCTTAAAATCTAGGATTGATTTGACACACCTGGGTATCAGATAGGATTTGCAGGTGCAATATGAAGGTAAACCACGGGATATGGCACCAGCTGTGTACGTCTTGGACAAGGTAAAAAGAAAAGAATTCTGCGAGGTCCTGTCACATGTGAGATTCCCACATGGATTGATTGCAACCCTGAAAGGAGAGTCAGTGCAGATGGAAACAAGGTACAAGGGTTGAAAACTCATGACTGCCACGTCCTACTTCAAAGGGTTTTACCTGTTATCCTTAGAGGATCGGGCCGCCCTGACATATACAGAACAGTTGCAAAGTTGGGACAATTCTTCAGGGAACTCTACAGTAGAAATATCAGGATAGATTCTTTGAAGCGTCTTAGAGACAAGATACCAACTATCCTATGCGACCTTGAGAAGATATATCCTCTAGCCTTCTTTGATGTGATGGTGCATTTGGCTGTTCATCTACCTGATGAGGCACTATTTAGAGGTCTAGTACAGTATGGCTGGATGTACCCTATTGAAAGGCGGCTAGGCACTTTCAAGGGCTATGTTAGGAACAGGGATAGACCCGAGGGTTCCATTGCAGAGGCCTACATTGCTACAGAAACATTGACATTCTGCTCAAAATACATTGAAACAGATGATCAGCTTAGCAAAGAGGTGGATGAAGACAATCCCGGGCTCAATGTTTTCGATTATTTTGTTCGAGTTACAGGGAAGAGTCGACAAGAGGACAAACCTCAAGATTTGGACAAAATGGTTTTGTATGTGTTGAATAACTGTCCTGAGATAC
Source organism: Triticum aestivum (assembly GCF_018294505.1). Classification (NCBI taxonomy): domain Eukaryota; kingdom Viridiplantae; phylum Streptophyta; class Magnoliopsida; order Poales; family Poaceae; genus Triticum; species Triticum aestivum. Next base: position 9,007 of record NW_025225322.1, read on the forward strand.
TACCTTATATCAAGTAAGTGCTAAGTACTGCAGCTTATACATCGTAATCTACTAAAATTGCAGCACATTCTTATATATTTAGATATTTGATGCGATCACTATGTTGTGCAGCATCTACAAAAAGGAGTTACTGCCGCAAAATCCAAGAAACATTGACAAACTGGTTATGGCAGGATTTGCGAAATGGTTCAAGAGCCATGTAAGCTTTTGAATTACACTGTCGGTTTTTTAACATATTGAGTACATAAGATGATCAGCTTGTCTATTTTCTAACCATAGGTTAAGAAGATGAGGGAGGATGGGCAGGCAGTTGATGATGCCCTTTACACACTAGCAATGTGTCCTGATACTCGGGCAAGACACTATGAATCTTGTGTTGTTGGAGATGTGTGCTACAACACCCTTGCACGAGACAAAGGCAGGAAGACACAAAACAGTGCCATCATGAGCACGGATACGTATGACAAAGAGACAACTGAAATGTATGCTAACATAACAAACATTGTTCAGTTGCAGTATATCTCCAGTTTCGAGGATCATTGGTATGTGGTTCTGTTGTGTTGTCGTTGGTATAACCTGTTTTCCAGGATCGCAAAACCCAAAGCTGATGATTATTTCAAATCCATCAATGTCAAGGCGGCGTACTAGACCAACGAGCCTTTTATTTTGGCAAATCAAGCAACATAGATATTTTTCTTGGAAGACACATTTGCACGTAGCGATGACTGGAGAGTATTGCAAAGGTTTGAGCAGAGGAATTCGTTTAATGAAGTTGCACAACAAGATGATGCTTACACTGGTCCTGATGTACAAGATAACTCAGATGTTCCTAATATCTTTGAGAACCATCACGTCAATGACGCCGGCAAAAAGATTGCTGTCATGTTGTGGACATACAAGAGTTGATCAAGAAGAAGCCAACGTTCGAGGACGTTGAGGACAAAGAAGAAGATGACACCATGGGGAATTACGATTCAGACTGGTACACATGGCAAAGATGTTGACGTTGCTGCTGCAGATGATGATTACATTGCTTTTGTCGTATTTGCCTGTCAGAAGACGTTTTTCTATCTACTATGTGAAATTGTGTTTGCTATGACAACTGAAACCTGATGAACATGTTGTTTAGTATTTTCCTGTGAGAACATCACTTGTTATGTATGCTGATTTGTGTTTGGTGATTGTATGACGACTAAAACATGATGACATTGTTGTTTAGTTGTACTCATATTTGGCTATGAAACTTGAATTTGATGACATAGTTTGATGTTGGACTGCAATTTTCTCGACATCTTCGAATGAGAACAAAAATGACCCGACAGGGCCTTTGCTAATTTATTTATTTATTACCAAAAGGGCCTCTGCTATTTATTTATTTATGAGCAAAAGGGGATACCCACTGATTTCCGTTAATAGAAATCATTAGATGTTCACAACACTACGCCCAGCCTGCTACACAGGTTTCATTCATTACAAGTTTCAGCAAAGTGCTCATGTCATAGCCACTGAATACATCACGAGTGCTACATACACTGCAAATAAAGAGACAATCATCCTACAGAGCACATTGATTTTGCCCATTATCTTCACAAGCTCTTTCATCTCCTCATTGATGTCAAGGTCGTTCAGCAGCTGTTGCTTGGCCATGATCAGAGGAACTGCAACTTTAACCTTCTGCTCTGCATCTTCCTCTTCTGGCGTTCCTTCAGTTACTTGTCCAACACCCCAACCTACTAGTATTGGGATTCCTTGGCTAACAAAATAATCAGTGTAGTTGCACTCCCTCACATCAGCAACTTCCTAGAAATACAAATCACACGAATCTTCCCTTTTCTGCATGAATCAAATTGGAAGATCATCAACCAAACTATTAAAAAAATCGGCAACTAAAAGCAGCAGAACAACACTTAAACATATTATTACCCCATGATTCGGGCATTTGTAGAAGACTCGGTCAGGGTTGAGGATTGTGGTTGAGACGCGATGGATGACTCTGCGTGATTTGCAGCAGTGGCACCACACCAATGGTAGCGGGTTGCGATGAGCAACCGTCTGCGGTGCGCCTGCCGGCGGGGCTGTGATGAGACCCACATGCGATGGTACGGGTGGCGACATGGCGCATATTTGGTTGTTGCCTGCTGAAGAGCAGGTGGACGAGCAGCCAGCGGACATGGTTGTTGCGGCCAGAGCTTCTGATGCTAGGCAGAGTAAGTAGAGAAGAGGAGAAGCAAACGTTGGATATGTCAGTTTCATTACTTGCAGAGTAGCATAGCACCATATATAGTCATAGTCTAGGTTTGGATTTGAACTAGCTATAGGAGCACGTCTCTCTTTTTTCTAAAACTCAGCAACGTCTCTTTACTTGTACACTAGCTTGTTCTGTACACCTTCTCAAGTCTTTGATTCCTCCAACTGACATCTGGGACCCACTGGAAGGGCCTCTATATTTTGCGAAAAAAACGTGCCCCCCGCTGACAGGTCGGACCCACCAGCTATCTTCGCACGCAAGGAAGTGCCTCCTTATTACGCACAAAAAATGAATACTCCCCCTGCCAGCTGGAACCCAGCATAGTGGGAGGCTGACTTGTAGGCCTGCCAAGTTGACGGGGACGGAGGGCTTTGTCAACTTAGTCAGTATGAACGATTCTAGCTCCAGTTACCGTACGATGTTCATCCAACAGCCCTAGTGCTTCTTCAACCTCTAGTCTTCTTGCTCCAGCCGCCCAAACCAGCGTCGGTCGTGCCGCGTGCTCATGCCTCCCGTGGCCGGCTGTGATGCTGTGGAAGCCTCACCGCCCCCTACTACTCCCACCGCTGGCCAGGGCATCACTCTACTCACCCACACCCCTTGTTATTCTGCGGCGACGGTAGGCTCACATCGCAGCTGAACGAGTGAACCCTCGTACTCCTCTCCGCGTGGGCATCCACTGCCGCGTCTTCCCCGGCTCCGCGTCGTCCCCTTCCTAGGCCTCGCCGTCGTCCACCGCCTTGGTGCTCTCGGCGCGGCGTGGTCAATGTGGTCAACGACCGACTTCCATCGAAGGAGTACTGTACATGGAGAGGCTGACAGCTGGGTCCACGGCCGCAGCTAGGTCCACGGCCACAGCCTAGTTTTTTTGTGATTTGCCAAGTAAGTCGCTTTGTCAGGCCTGTTGGGCTGCAAATCTTTCAAGACGAGGAGAGCTTCATTCGACTGGCCGAGAAAATGGCCTATCAGTAATGAGAAATGGGCTGTGCATTTTTAAAACACATCAAACCCGACAATTAGTTTCAAATTTCTTTTTTTCATTTCGAGATTTTAAATTGCATTGATTTTTATGCGTGGACAATTTGTTGGATTTTATATTGATATACATTTATTTTTAAAATCAGTTTGAATGTGACTCGAAATTTCGGGATTAAAAATAGTTCGGACCGCACCGAAATGTGCAAAATTTCCTACAATTTTTTAACCATGGCCACAATATGGGCTGTAATGCTAACAAAAAGAATATGGGCCCCAAAAAAACCGTTAAGAATTAGCAAATGGGCTGTAAATTATTAGAAATAATGGCAGATGGGATGTATGCTGTTTTCCATAGATTTGAGGCTTTCCTAAAAAAAGGTTGACGCACAAACAGTGACTGTTGGATGTCCATCCAACGACTATCGTGCTTCTTCAATCTCTGCTCTTCCTGCTCCAGCCACTCAAACAAGTGCCGGCGGGACCGCCTGCTCCCTCCTCCCCGTGGCCGGCTATGCTGCCGTGCAGTCCTCATCACCCCATCATACTCCCATCGCTGGCTTAGCCATCCCTCTACTCACCCACACCTATTGTTATTCTCCGGCGACGGGCAGACGAACCAGTAAACCCTCGTACAGTCGTACTCCCCTCCGCGTGGGAAACAACTGCCGAGTCTTCCATGCCTCCGTGTCGTTCCCTTCCTAGGCCTCGTCATCGTCCACCGCCCTGGTGCACTCGTCGCGGCCTGGTCAACATGGTCAACGACCGACATGCATCTGAAGTGGACTGTATGTGGAGAGGCTGACAGCTGGGTCCATGGCCGCTCGCAAGGAAATGCCTCCTTATTACGCGCAAAATAATGATTCCTCCACCTGACATCTGGGACCCACTGAAAGGGCCTTTGTATTTCGCGAAAAAATGTTACCGTTGCTGTCAGCTCGGACCCACCAGCTATATCTTCGCACGCAAGGAACTGCCTCCTTATTATGCACAAAAAAAATGAATACTCCCCCTGCTAGCTGGGACACAGTATAGTGGCAGGCTGACTTGTGGGCCTACTAAGTTGACGGGGATGGAGGTCTTTGTCAACTTAGTCAATATGCATGATTCTAGCTCCAGTGACGTACGATGTCCATCCAACGGCCGTAGTGCTTCTTCAACCTCTGGTCTTCTTGCTCCCGCCACCCAAACCAGCGCCGGTCGTGCCTCGTGCTCCTGCCTCCTATGGCTGGTTGCGATGCGGCGGAGGCCTCACCGCCCCCTACTACTCCCACCGCTGGCCAGGCCATCCCTCTACTCACCCACACCCCCTGTTATTCTGCAGCGACGGTAGCCTAACACCGCAACGAACCAGTGAACGCTCATACTCCTCTATGCGTGGGCATCCACTGTCGCGTCTTCTCCGGCTCCACGTCGTCCCCTTTCTAGGCCTCGCCGTCGTCCACTGCCCTGGTGCTCTCGGTGCGGCGTGGTCAACGCGGTTAAGGAACGGCTTCCATCGGACGTGGACTGTACGTGGAGAGGCTGACAGCTGGGTCCACGGCCGCAGCAAGGAAGTGCCTCCTTATTACGTGCAAAATAATTATTCCTCCACCTGACAACAGGGACCCATCGGATGGGCCACCGTATTTCATGAAAAAAATGTTTCCCCTTGACTGCTGGGACCCACCACCTACATCTTCGCACACAAGGAAGTGTGTCCGGGCAAAAAAAACGATTCGCCCCCCTGACTGCTGGGACCCATGAGCTACATCTTCACACGCAAGGAAGTGCCTGACAGTCGGGACCCACCGGTCGAAGCGTACGTAGCATTTTCATTCTGGTCGCGAACGTGTACGTACATACTGGTCGATGTAGAGCGCGCACGTGTCGTAGTAGAGGCGCGCATGTAGCATGTACACATATGTACAGCGGCCAGTGTGCAAGAAACAAAATACGGCCACATACGTACATACCGGCGGGATCTCGAACGCCTACTCGCGCATACGTATGGCCAGGGCTCCTGTACATGGCTGGGTCGGAACGGAGAAACTGCGTCGTCGCCGTGTTCATGGGGAGCCAACCGGCTGTGTCGGAACGGAATGTGTCGTCGTGTTCATTGGGAGGGCTTGGATGGAACAACCGATGGAAACGAGGCATGGCGTACCGCAGAACGGAGGAAACGGCCTTGTGTTCGATTGGCCATGTTCGAAACGGGATCCTGTTCATCGGGAGGGGTCTATTGTACCGCAAAACGGAGGAAACGGACCTCCTACGGTCGAAACGGGGGTCCTGTTGATCGGGAGGGGTGTGGCGTACCGCAAAACGGAGGAAACGGCCTTGTGTTGAGCACTACGGTCGAAACGGGGGTCCTGTTCATCGGGAGGGGTGTGGCGTACCACAAAACGGGGCTCCACGAGATACTGTTCATCTCCACCGTCGGCCCTCTCCAGCCTCTATGGGCTACTGTTCATCCATCGTCGACCTCCTCCAGCCTCCACCTGCGAATGTTCATCCACGGGCTCCTGTTCATCCAGCCTCCACCGTGCGCTACTCCATTGGCTACTATTCAACCAGCCCTCTCCATGGGCTCCTGTTCAACCACCCCTCCACGGGCTACTGTTCATCTAGCCCTCCACCATCTACTGTTCATCCAACCGTCCATGGGGTGGTCCTATTAATACAGCCCTCCACGGGGTCCTGTTCATCCAGCCCCAAGCGGCTC
>NW_025225322.1:15105-68234 GCF_018294505.1 Triticum aestivum
TGTTCATCCAGAGGCAGCATCGATCGGCTTCAGTTAGCAGCAGTAGCGAAGGAATGGCTCAATCGGGTTCAGTTAACAGCCATTGATCGATCGCTCGGGTTCAGTAACGCGTAGCCTGTAGTGCAATCGCTCGGGTTCAGTTAGAGCCCAACGCCTCGCTCGGGTTCAGTTAGAGCCCAACGCCTTGCACCCACGCGTGTGCGTGTACGAGAGAAACACGCATCGCTCGGCCCCGACCACCCACCATAACCGGGAACACCCCAATATTTTCCTCGCCCTCGCTTCTACCATGGTTTTTTCTGTCATGGACGGCCCAAAGAATGTCATGCAGCTGCGTCTCCGGCCCGCCCAGGACGGAAAGCCCATTTTCTGTCATGATTTTTTGCCGTAGAAGTAGGATCCCACCACATCTATGATGATACCGGGTTTTGTCACAATTATCGTCATAGAAGTGTCACAATTATCGTCATAGAGACAAGGCATATCTTGCAACAAAGAGGCTAACACTAAGCAAGATAGTACATATGAGCATAATATAAATAGCACAAGATAGCATAAGCTCAATAAGGTATGATAGAGTGCATATGTCTTACACCATATGACAGAACGGTCTCACAAGCGCAAACCAAAACAAAGCAAATGAGGTCCAACGACAAAGCAAACGAAAACACGACATGAAAACACGGCTCACAACTCGCAAATCCTACAGTCTCTCCCCCTTTGGCATCGAGACACCAAAAAGGCAGAGAGGACACCTACAACACAAGTGGTGGCTCAAGCGGAGTAATCACTCGCATGCTCCTCGTTAGACTTGGCAGCTGGGACGGTCTCCTCCTGGTCCTCCTAAGAGCCAATCCACTTGTAGCCCTGCTTCGCCATCCAGGCTGCCTCTAGCGTGACGACCCTCTCAGATCCGCTGGATATCTGCTCACCAAACGTCCTCAAGATCCGCTTGTCGCGGAGGCGACTCTCCTTCTGAGCAACATGAGACCGGTACTGCCCCTTGGCCTGCATGCAGAATAGAGCCTTCATCTTGTTCTTCAGCTTCTTCGCCCAAGAGGGCTCATAAGATGAAGGTGATTAGCCAGCAGAGCTGTCCTATCAGCATCCTTCTCCTCAATCTCATCTGCATCCACATCCATCTGAGCAGCCGCTGCCTCAGCACGGGTAGTAGTGTTGGCCCACTAGGGCTTGACACGGAGCCTGATGGGCTCATGACAAATCCAGTCAGGGGCAAGAAACTAATCATCGGGATAGAGCTTCTCCCAAGTCTTCGAGATCAATAGAAACATGTAAGGTCCATAGATGGGTACCTTATGGGTGAACACCGCAAACCGAAGCTCACACCACATAATATGCGAGACATCAAGTGGCTGAGTCTAAGAGATACGCACCTCTTCACAGATAAGCATCATATCCACCAGATAGGCATGCACTTTGTCCTTGTCACCAATGCGTGGAAAAAGAGAATTGCGGAAGGCGCAGTACATGATGTCAAGGAAGGGGTTCAGCACCCACGTCTTCTTGCCGCTAGGAAGCAACTTCTCAACATAGTAGGGCTGAAGCTTGTTCTTGTTGGCTGACTCGGTGTTGGAATGAGGGCGTACACCAACAGGTGTGTTGAGACCCTCATCAGGAACCTGAAGCAAATCCATGAAGCAGTCATCCGCTGTCCGTTGGTCATCCAGGTCATGTTCCGTTCCGCATCAGTATGGAAGTGGACTGAGACAAAGAACTGGGCCACAATCTCAGGGTCATAATCCAAATGGAATGAGATCACGTGCTCAATCCATACTGCTCCATGAGGTCCAGAGCCTCACCAAAGTAAGCACGGTGCCTATCATCCCTCATGTGATGCATGTCAATCCAGTGCACGTCCACATAGATGTTCTGCTTGGACTTGATCACATCCAGATAAATGAGGTTCTGCTGCTTGGTCCAAAATAGATCATTCCCTCTGAAGTTGGCACGAGGATTCACATATGGGTCGATCTTCCATCGAGCAGCAAAATCAGCAAGTGGTAGCTCATCCATGCCCTTGGAGGGCTCCTTGTTCTTGGTGGCAGTGGTCTTGGTCCTGCATTGGGGGGCATTGGAGCCCTCTGGAGCTTCGTCTTTGTTGCGCAGATGCTTGGAGCCTGTGTCACGACTGGGATTGGAACGGCGAGCAGGTGCACCGGAGCCACCACCTAAGACACAAAACACAAAAAACACGCACGAGAAGCGAGTAGGATCAATGCAAAGACCACAGCAAAATAGGTGAAACAAGGAGAACTCGCACTTGGTAATTGCCACTTGGGAGAATTGACTACAACGGTAGTACCGCATGGCTACCCGGTACTAAAACTTTTAGTGCTGCTCCTAGCCACGGTAGTACCGCGCCGGGGTGGCACGGTAGTACCGTGTCTAGGAGCGGTAGTAAATTTTAGTTCTGCACCTCGCGCGGTAGTACCGCTCGTAGTACCGTCCGTGCGGTAGTACCGCACCGTCCGTGCGGTAGTAATGCACGGTGTCAGATCTGAAACCACAACTGGATCCGAGCACAACCGTGACAACAAAGCGGTACTACGGTTGATCAAATCTACCATGGGACAACATATCAAGTACCAACTCTACGCATTACTTCTCTCCTACATCCTACTCTTGCAAAGATTTAGCCTAAAATCTCAAGAACAACATGCATCTCCCCAAAAAAACCTAGAAACAAAGGAACGAAGCAAAGAGAGACGGATTTGGGGAGAAACCTTGTTCCATGGCAAGAGGAAGTGGTGGGGAATGATCCCACCGGTCAGAATCCAAGGAGAGCGGCCGGAGATGGAGATCTGGCGGGGTTCTCCGGCACCGTTCTTGGGAAGGAGCGAGAGAGACAGCATGGGGAGAAAGAGTGAATGGTGTGGGGGAGAGGGAACTCCCCCTGCTTGCTCTTAACCCCCACGCGCTCTCGACTGCATGGTAGTACTGTGTGTCATCGCGGTAGTACCGCCTGGGCGGTAGTACCGCTCCCCCAGGCGGCAGTAAAAAATTACTGTTGTGCTGGGTGCGGTAATACAGTGCGCAGCTCCTGCGGTAGTACTGTGGCATGCCGCGGTAGTACCGTGTGCCCAAAAAATGCAAGTTTCAAAACAGATAAGACCACAGGGCCTTTGCAAAGCAACCTTCAAGCGAACGGACACACCAAAACGCAAAAACACGAGACAACACACACAAGCACGACACGAAGAGAGAGAGAGAGACAAGAGACAACAAGGACTTAAACAAGCAACCCAACCTATCCAAAGAGAGGGCGGTGGCGGGAGCCACCTATGTTTGAATCAATTGGTATGGCACCGCGAAGAATTATCCTGGGGCCCATGACCAAAACTCGTCTTTGAAGCACAAGTACCATAAAAATGGCTAATGTGAATGAGTTGATCAATTTATGCATAATGGGGGGAGGAAGAGTTCATTGTGAGAACAACACTCCCCCTATGTCCATGCCTACACCTAAACAAGATAACAAGTTGGGTATGGTGGGGTGTGCAAGGATTCAAGCAACATTTCTCGAATCAATGATAAAGCTCATGCCTTAACTCACGAAATCTTGCTTCATCCAAGGACTTCGTGAAGATACTGCAAGGTTATCAAGACTGCTGACATAGTTGAGCTCGATCTCCCCTCGCCTAATATGATCCCGGATGAAGTGATACCGAATCTCAATATGCTTCGTCTTGAAGTGTTGCACTGGGTTGAGAGAAATCTTGATGGCACTTTCATTGTCACACCAAAGAGGCACTTTGTCACAAATGACACCGTAATCCTTTAAAGTTTGCCTCATCCATAGAAGTTTTGCACAACAACTACCGGCAGCCACATACTCCACTTTTGTGGACGAGAGAGACACACAACTTTGCTTCTTGGAAGACCAACTCACCAAAGAGCAACCAAGAAATTGGCACCCTCCGGAAGTGGACTTTCTATCCACTTTGTCTCCTGCCCAATCAGAGTCTGAATAGCCCACAAGATTGAAGTTAGATCCTCTTGGATACCATAGGCCCAAGTTTGGGGTATGAGCCAAATATCGAAAGATTCTCTTGACCGCCACAAAGTGTCTTTCCTTAGGTGCGGCTTGAAACTGTGCACAAATTCCCACACTCAACATGATATCCGTTCTAGATGCACAAAGGTAAAGCAAGGAGCCAATCAGAGGGCGATATACCTTTTGATCCACCGCTTTACCATTGGGATCTATGTCAAGTTGGCATTTGACGGGCATTGGAGTGGAAGCCGGCTTGACATCACTTAGCTCGAATCTCTTGAGCATGTCTTGAGTGTATTTGGCTTGGTAGATGAAGGTCCCTTCTCTTTGTTGCTTGACTTCGAACCTGAGAAAGAACTTCAACTCTCCCATCATGGATGAGGGAGTCCTGGATTAGGGGGTGTCCGGCTGGCCGGACTAAGACCTTTGGCCGGACTCCTGGACTATGAAGATACAAGATTGAAGACTCCGTCCCGTGTCCGGATGGGACATTCCTTGGCATGGAAGGCAAGCTTGGTGATACGATATGAAGATTTCCTCCCATTGTAACCGACTCTGTGTAACCCTAGCCCTCTCCGGTGTCTATATAAACCAGAGAGTTTTAGTCCGTAGGATGAACAACAATCATACCATAGGCTAGATTCTAGGGTTTAGCCACTCCGATCTCGTGGTAGATCTACTCTTGTACTACCCATATCATCAATATTAATCAAGCAGGAGTAGGGTTTTACCTGCATCGAGAGGGCCCGAACCTGGGTAAAAACATCGTGTCCCTTGTCTCCTGTTACCATCCGCCTAGACGCACAGTTCGGGACCCCCTACCCAAGATCCGCCGGTTTTGACACCGACATTGGTGCTTTCATTGAGAGTTCCGCTGTGTCGTCACCATCAGGAAGGATGTCGCACCCCGTCTTTAAAGACGGCGTCGTCGCTAAAGGAGCTTTGGCTGTCGGCCAAACTCTCCGGCTAGGCAGGTTTTTGATGACCACTGGTCCGGCCGCCGTGCCAACGATGACCTCTCGGGCCATCGAAAGCAATCTTCACATCAGCTCGGAGCTCACCGAGCAGTTGGATCCGATGGAGCTCTTCTCCCTGAACGAACTCTTGGATCGCCTCGCAGCCCTGGGAGTCGCTACTGATTACGACCAGATTAGGCTTAAACCTGATCAAAGAGAGATTGACTCTCCCCAGATTACCCACCATGTCGAAGTGGTGGAAGAACAATGCGGCGAGTCCTCGCCCGCCCTAAGGACTAGATGCGTCCGGATTCCTGATCCCTCCAAGCCGGATACCCGCGGAGGGGAGGATGTCGCCCGAGCCCTGAACCTAAAGTCAGGCAGCAGGCCCGATTCATTGAATAATATCCGAGAAAGCAAGCTTCCGAATTCGGAAACCGCTCGGCCCCTGAATCTTACGTTGGGCAGGGTGCCGGATCTATTTCCACCCACCCACCCAACTATACGGGATTTATCCCTAATACGGCAAGAGTCCGGAGAAACAATACACCACTACTGGGCCAGATTCCTCCTGGTTATGAACAGGATAAAGGACTGCCGTGAGAAAGAAGCAATTTCACTCTTCCTTAACAACTGTACGGACATCGGAATCCTCAACACCATAAGTCGCCGCGAATTACATGATTCGCCGACTTGACATCCATAGTACGAAAGTACTGTGCGATTGAAAGCGTCCGGAAAACCGAATATAAATTCTGGGACAATACGGCCCCGGATATAACACGAGTCCGAAATAAAAGGGCGCATTATCGCCAGGCACCCGAGCCAAACATCAAAAAACAAAAGTCCTCTACAGGGTACGGGACCGTATTGGAAGGATGGCTCAATGGACCCTGTAGAATTCATAAGTCAGAGAAAGCCGCATCAACGCACAGCCTCAGAGCATGTTGGATACTACGGCAGGTAGCCAGAAGCGGCGAGGAGCTTTTAACTCCAGCACCCGAAGAATACCTCCCCAGTACAGTGTCGACAGTCTTCGAGACGTTCACATCAAACAATGCAAGGAAACGAACGCTCCGCAACCTCGCTGAAGTCTACCAAGTAGTGACAATAAACCCATGGAGTGACACGGCTATCACCTTTAATGCCAGTGACGAACCTAAATTCCGGACAGCCCGAGCACCAGCCGCATTGGTCCTCAGTCTGATAGTGGACGGCTTCCGACTTACAAAGGTACTCATGGATGGCGGCAGCGGACTAAACCTCATATACGAGGAAACCCTGCGAAAAATGGAAATAGACTGGAGCCGCATTGAGCGAAGCAACACAACTTTTAGGGGAATAATCCCAAGCCGGGATGGAAATAGACTGGAGCCGCATTGAGCAAAGCAACACAACTTTTAGGGGAATAATCCCAAGCCGGGAAGCGTGCTGTTCAGGAAAAATCACACTGGATGTCGTGTTCGGCACGCCGGACAATCACAGATCCGAGGAGGTCATGTTTCAAGTGGCCCCGTTCAGGAGCGGCTACCATGCTTTGCTAGGGCGAGAAGCATTTACAATTTTCCAAGCTATACCCCATTACGGGTACATGAAGCTCAAAATGCCCGGGCCCAACGGAATCATCACTCTCGCAAGTGATCCGGACATAGCGCTCCGCGCTGAAAACAAGACAGCCACACTGGCCCTGGAGGCATTATCCGAGGCCCTAGCAGCCGAGGAACTAACTACGTTGCGCTCCACGGTGGACAGGGACGATGTGATACTAGACAAGAGATCCAAGTCCACCTCTTTCAAACCAGCAGACGAAATAGTCAAATTCCAAGTCCACCCAATGGACCCTACAAAAACGGCCTCCGTCGGGGCACAACTAAAACCCGATGTAGACGCCGCACTCAGAGACTTCCTGCGAGAAAATTGGGACATTTTTGCATGGCACCCCTCAGATATGCCAGGAATCCCACGTAGGCTGGCTAAACACAGCCTGAACATCCTAAAAGGGTTTAAACCCGTCAAGTAGACTCTACGGCGTTTTTCCGAGCCCAAGAGACAAGCCATGGGAGAGGAGCTAGCAAAACTACTGGAAGCCGGATTCATCAGAGACATAAAACATCCTAGCAAACCTGGTGATGGTACCAAAGAAGGACAAATCTTGGCGCCTATGTGTCGATTTCAAAGACCTAAACAAGGCATGTCCAAAGGACCCTTTCCCACTCCCCCGAATTGATCAAATCATCGACGCCACCGCAGGACACGACTCATTGTGTTTCCTCGATGCATACTCTCGCTACAATCAAATCAAGATGGCAGAATCAGAACAAGCCGCAACGGCATTCATCACCCCATACGGCCCATTCTGCTTCAACACGATGCCCTTCGGGCTCAACAACGCCGGTGCAACATATCAGCGCATGATTCAGACATGTCTGGCAAACCAGATCGGCAAAACAGTTGAAGCATACATAGATGACATGGTCGTCAAAACAAAACACGTCGATACCCTAGTAGACGACTTGAGGCTCACGTTCGACAATCTCCGAACATATGACATCAAGCTCAACCTAGAAAAATGCATTTTCGGCGTACCAGCCAGAAAGCTCTTGGGCTTCATCGTATTCGGTAGAGGAATTGAAGCAAACCCAGCCAAGATCCGAGCTCTGTCACAATTGGATACCCCAAAGGACCTCAAACAGATACAAAAACTGACAGGATGCGTGGCGGCTTTAAGCCGCTTTATCTCCCGCTTAGGAGAAAAGGCATTACCTCTCTACCGCCTCCTGCGGCGCACCGACCACTTCGAGTGGACGGATGCCGCCACGGCCGGACTCGAAGAAATAAAAGCCATACTGGCAACAAATCTGGTCCTGGCCGCGCCCAACACGGGCGAACCAATGCTATTGTACATCGCGGCCACCCATCAAGTGGTAAGCGCGGTGCTCGTCGTCGAACGAGAAACGGACGGACACAAATTCCCCCTCCAAAAACCAGTGTACTACGTGTCCACTGTGCTGACTCCATGCAAGTCACGGTACCCGCATTATCAAAAGATAGCATACACGGTGTTCATGGCATCCCGGAAGCTGCACTACTTTGAAGAGTGCTCCATAACAGTGGCATCCGAAGTACCCCTTAGTGACATTATAAACAACTGCGACACAACGGGTCGGATTGCCAAATGGGCCATCGAGCTCCTCCCGTTTGACATAACCTACAAACCAAGGCGAGCTATCAAGTCGCAGGTTTTGGCCGACTTCATCGCCGAATGGACTGAAGCCGAACTCCCTAAAGAGTACGGCGCATACTCCAACTGGATCATGCACTTCGACGGATCCAAAATGTTGGCTGGCCTGGGGTCTGGCATCATTCTGACATCCCCAACCAGAGACACAGTCCAATACGTACTCCAGATAATGTACACGGATTCCAACAACGCAGCCGAATACGAGGCCCTTTTACATGGCCTCCGGATGGCAGTCTCCATGGGCATTCAGCGCCTAGAGGTCCGCGGGGATTCAAACCTCGCAATATCCCAAACAAATGGAGACTTCGACGCCAAGGATCCGAAAATGGCAGCTTACCGCAACGCCATCTTAAAGATGTCAGCTCAGTTTGAGGGGCTTGAATTTCATCACATAGCCCGGGAAAATAACCAGGCGGCAGAAGTGTTGGCACGCATTGGCGCTAAGCGCGAGGCCGTTCCTCCCAACATCTTCCTCGAAAGGCTGTTCAAGCCATCCGTATCATGGGAAGGAGAATCCGGAAACAATAGCCCGGACAGAACTACACCGCCCATCACCGAACATTCTGACACAGTTGGGGGCTCCACCAACGAAATAACACCGTCAGCCCACCAAATAATGGCAGTTATTGCCCCTTGGACAGAACCATTCCTAGCCTACCTAACTAGGGAGGAACTCCCCGAAGACCAAAACGAGGCCCGCTGCATAGTGCGGCGATCTAAAGCCTACAAAGTCCACGAGGGAGAGCTTTACAAGAAAAGCACAACCGGAGTCCTTCAAAGGTGTATCTCCGAAGAGGAAGGGCGCGACCTTTTGGCTGAAATTCATGTCGGACTCGGCGGGCACCACGCCGCAGCCCGGGCCATTGTAAGCAAGGCCCTCCGTACCGGATTTTATTGGCCAACGGCCTGGGCAGACGCTCAAGACTTAGTGCAACGATGTGTTGGTTGCCAGTTATTCGCCAACCAAAGCCACATGCCGCCTACCGCCCTACAAACTATACCCATTACCTGGCCTTTCGCGGTCTGGGGGCTTGACATGGTCGGACCCCTTAAAGGAGGAACCCATAAGCAAAAATATCTCATGGTCATGGTGGACAAATTCACCAAATGTATAGAAGCCAAGCCTGTAAAGACGGCCGAATCCGGACCAGTGATAGACTTCATATCTGGGGTTGTACACCGTTACGGCGTCCCCAACAGCATCATAACCGACGACGGCACAAACTTCACGGCCGATGAAGTCCAACTCTGCTGCAAAAACATGGGCATCAAGCTAGACTATACCTCAGTCTATCACCCTCAAACTAATGGTCAAGTCGAACGGGACAATGATCTCATTATGAGCGGCATCAAACCTAGACTAGTGTGATCCCTCAAGGAATCTAACACGCACTGGGTAGAGGAGCTTGACTCCTTACTCTGGGGGCTGCGGACCACGCCGAATCGCACTACCGGATTCACACCATTTTTTATGGTATACGGCGCAGAGGCAATACCGCCATGCGACATAATCCATGACTCACCTCGAGTGCGCATGTATGAAGAAAGAGAAGCCGAGCTTGATCGGCAGGACAGCTTGGACGCATTGGAAGAGGAGCGCGACGTAGAAAAGGCCCGTTCCGCATTCTATCAACAGCAGGCTCGGAGCGTACCATCTGTGAAACGCATCGGATAACCGACTCGAGCCAAACCCATGGAACACAGCACGCCTATGAAGATTCTACGCCTAGCGCCGGACTCCGTGTTTGTTTCCTTCCTTCGTCCCTTTTGTTTTACTTTTTATTTTTACTTTTATTGGCAGTCCGGGATTTTGTTCCTTCTCCCTACCCCTTTTTTTCTCTCTTCTCGCAAGCCCTTAGGGGCTTGCCTGTGCATTGTTTGCACATACCCGACGCGCTACCTGCGCTCATAATACCTGGGGGCTTCTTTACCAAGAAGTTTATATAAAACGGGCCTCATGCCCAAAACATGTGTGATGCTTCCGCATGAACCTTTTATACACCATTATATGCATCGATATGACTTAAGTTTTGGCCAAGCTGGGTTGCCTGGCTCCTGTGCTTACCCATACGTTCCCGTTCATTCGGCTAGGTGGTAAAGGGAGCACCTCTGCGATTGTTACTGCCGGATCAGCCGGATGTGTACCTTAGACTGGGTGAAGCCGAAAGCTAGCGTTCTTAAGGGAATTTCGGTCGGTGAACTAAAAGATGATCTTTCGTATTTATTCATTCGCCCCCGGATGCTTTTCTGCTCTTTTTGGCAGTTCGGACATGCACTTTAGGGCATGCCTCCCAGGGAAAGGAACCCCTAACGGAACTATTCTCCCTGGAAGATGTTTCTTACTAACCATGTAATATAACATAACTAGTTGGGCACTTGTCTGCTAAAGCACTTATGACCCCTATGCCTTGTCTCCATGCATGCCCCGGTTCTTACATAATCGAGAGGGTATTCGGACACACTCCGGACTATAGGGTCCAGAGGTCGAAGCGAAAAGGTCCGCAATGACAAACGATCTACAATCCGGCTAGAAGGCATTTTTTATGTCATTTTTACAGAGTCATTTCGACTCGGCATATTCTGCTTCAATACCATCCAACAGATGGTCTAATTTACAGTCCTGTTGGGAATACTTTGCAGCCAGCTCCACCTGGCCATATGCTAAGCTGACTGGGATCTCCTTTCCGTCCGGACCTATAGGGCCGACCTCGGCCATGTGGTTTGGGTCAGCCTTCATGTACCGAGTCTTCACCATGGCCCAGGCCTCCCTGGCACCTTGACGGCAAGCCGATATATTCCACAACCAGAAGCGCTGCTGCACTCCCTCTAGCTTCTTTGTAAGCTCCTCAAGGCCTTCGGGCACGGAGAGGGATGGCCACATAGCCTGGATGATGCTTTGCATTGCCTGCCGAACTCGCTCGTGTAGTTGCAACAGCTCGGGAAGAAGGTCTCCCATTGAACCAGGCATTTCCTCCGCAGGACGACCCGTCAGCAGACCTACAGACATGGCTCTGTTAATCGACTTCCTCGCCGAATTCTTTTTTCGAAGATTCGTTCAAGAACTTACTAAATATGTCGCGTCGAAGTCGCCGATTCTCCTTCACGGTAGAAGACAGCTGAATGCGAACATCTTTCAGTTCATCGCCCAGCTGGGTATTGGCGTCTTGAAGCTTGTTCTTCTCTTGCCTAACCCTTGTCAGCATGCTCTCGCATGCCTTTAGTTGACGTAGGAGTTGTTGCCTGTCCGGATTTACTCCGGCCTCATCTGCATTATTATCATCAGGGTTGCACGCCTGCCGCGTTTCAAAACAGAAGTATCTTTCGAAGTATATATTACCTGCGGGCGTCCCCGTGACATTTTCTGAAGCGGCCAATGCGGCCTCGAGCTGGGCCTTGCACTCTTCCAGCTCCTGGGACAGTTGCGTATTCTTCTTTGTAAGACACTGCAAAGGACATGATCCTTCAAACATTTACCTTCACTGTTTCAAGTCTCGGGGGCTACTGACATATATAACCTTCAATTCTACTCACTTGTATGTCTCTCACATACTGCTCCGTGGCTCTAGCTAGACCATTTTGAGTAGCACGGAGATACGCATCTCTTGTATTAAAGGCGTCCAGCGCCTCTGGAGAAAAACACGCGTCACGAAGAACAGTCCGGCGACGCCTGTGGTTCAGGGCGCTCTCCACCTCTGAATTGGTGGCAGATAGCCTGTCGGTGTCCTCTGTGGGAGGAGCGCCCGAGGTGCGCCCCATGTCCGCCTCCGCTTCCAGACCCGGCCTCGAACCTTGGCCGGCGGACATAGTCCAGCGGGCTCTCTTCTTTCTAAAAAAATCATGAGCATTAGTAAGACTCAAGGGCATAAACCCTAGGCGTCAAATGCGCACGCCATACCGTTGCGCCAGAATCTCGATCTGGTCTGCACTTCTTTTTGGCCCGCTTGGTTTCGGTGGCCCTTGTTGGTTGCTCACCGCGGGCTCGGCCTTCCGCCTCAAGGATTTACCCTGTGAAACGCTATTAGTTTACAACATGCAAGATAAAGCATGAGAATACGAGGACTTCGGCCTTAGTTACCTTGGAGGCTGGAAGTAGTCCGGGATAGTCGGCCGTGATGGCCACCAAGGAGTCATCCTTGCTCAATTGATGAAATACTCCATCAATCAACTCCACGCATAAGTCCGGATCTTCTTGGGAGTCCGGATCGAGGGACCGTTCCGGGTACTCGGGTTGTGGAGTAGGGCTGCTTATTTCCTTCACAGCCTGGCGCAGCTCCTGCGTTTAAACATTATTAGTCTAAGTACTCAACTACGGGAATTACAAAAACGGATAGACAAGTGAAAGTGTCCACTCACCCAATTAGGAGGATTGTACATGGAGAATCCCCCTTCCGGGTTGACACGGAGGAATTCTTCCTCTTCCCCCTTGTACAAAGCGGATAAGATTTTCGTTAAAGTGGCGGCCGAATCCGGCCCCTTGCGACCGCACCGGGTAGCGTCATCCTCCCTGTTGAAATCCCACATGGGGTGACCTCTGTATTGAAGCGGTTGCACCCCTCGCATAATGCATATTGCCATGACCTTGATCATGGTCAGTCCGGAATGAGCCAATAACCTTATCCGGCTCATCAGGTACAGGATGTCCCTGTCAGCTTCCCTCTGAGGGTTCCGCGGGCGCCAACTCAGGTGCTTCTTCAATGGGGCGTTATTGAACTCGGGGAGGCCGATCCATACAGGGTCCGGCAGGGGGACGTCATCTATATAAAACCACTTCGAGGGCCAGTCTTCGGGCACCCTCTTTGGGGTGCCGGATAGATATCCTGTCCCGGCGATGCGCCATAGTTCGGCTCCGCCCACTTGATAAATAGACCCCTCCTGAGAACAGGGCACGAGGCAAAACAACCTCTTCCACAGCGTGAAATGGGCCTCAACGCCCAAGAACAGCTCGTAAAGGGCCACGAAGCCCGCAATGTGCAAAATGGAGGCGGGCGTGAGGTTGTGTAGCTGGAGGCCGTAGAACTCCAGCAACCCTCAGAGAAATGGATGAATTGGAAATCCGAGTCCTCTCATCAAATAAGGGACTAGGCATACCCGCTCTCTTCGAGAGGGATTGGGGACGCTCTCCACCTGCTCTCCGCCGCTATAGGTAGCAATCCCGGCGCGAACTGGGACCATATATGCTGGGGGAGAAGCCCCTTGGACTGAAGCACTACTAACTCGCTATGCGGGACGGAACACCGCCCCCAATCTTCGGGCCGAGGGCTGGAGGCGCAAGAGGAGGAGCGGCGCTGACTGGCCATGGTGGAATGGATCTCTGTCAGGGATGCTCTGATGAAGACTCGTGGAGGGAAGATGGCGCGAGTTGGATCTAAATCCGCGTCTTCTTTATAGGCGGCTCATTAACGCAACCAGGGGGTAAGTGAAAATAAAATCCCTTGGCTTTTCACATTCGTTTGACGCGTGGAAGATGGTCATTATGGGGCACGGAAGCCGATGAGGACGGCACGCACTAGAAGCTGGACACTATTCGATGGATACAGGGAATTTGAAGGAGAACCCGCCTTGCAATGTCGAAGACAACTTGCGCGCCGGACTCGACGTCATTGAAGCCTGGTTCGGGGGCTACTGAGGGAGTCCTGGATTAGGGGGTGTCCGGCTGGCCAGACTAAGACCTTTGGCCGGACTCCCGGACTATGAAGATACAAGATTCAAGACTCCGTCCCGTGTCCGGATGGGACATTCCTTGGCATGGAAGGCAATCTTGGCGATATGATATGAAGATCTCCTCCCATTGTAACCAACTCTGTGTAACCCTAGCCCTCTCCGTTGTCTATATAAACCGGAGAGTTTTAGTCCGTAGGACGAACAACAATCATACCATAGGCTAGATTCTAGGGTTTAGCCACTCCAATCTCGTGGTAGATCTACTCTTGTACTACCCATATCATCAATATTAATGAAGCAGGAGTAGGGTTTTACCTCCATCGAGAGGGCCCGAACCTGGGTAAAAACATCGTGTCCCTTGTCTCCTGTTACCATCCGCCTAGACGCACAGTTCGGGACCCCCTACCCGAGATCCGCCAGTTTTGACACCGACAATGGACATCTTGAACTTGGAGGTCATGAGTGCGGCAAATTCCTCATTGAAAGCTTTGTTAGGAGAACCAAAGATAATATCATCAACATATAGTTGGCACACAAACAACTCCCGTTTGACCTTCTTAGTAAAAAGAGTGGGGTCGATTTTCCCAATTTCAAAATCACAATCTTGCAACAACTCGGTAAGGTGGTCATACCACGCACGTGGGGCTTGCTTAAGGCCATAGAGTGCCTTATCAAGTTGGTACACAGGATCGGGAAAATAGGGGTCCTCGAACCTGGGGGGTTGCTTGACATATACTAACTCATTAATAGGACCATTAAGAAAAGCACTCTTCACATCCATTTGTTGTAACTTAAAGTTATGATGAGAAGCATAAGCAATCAACATGCAAATGGATTCAAGGCGAGCAACGGGAGCAAAGGTCTCACCGTAGTCGATACTCTTCACTTGGGAGTAGCCTTGTGCTACCAAACGAGCCTTGTTGCGTATAATAATTCCATGGGTATCTTGCTTGTTCTTGAATATCCACTTGGTTCCAATGACAATATGGTTCCCCGTAGGCCTTGGTACTAATCTCCACACCTTGTTGAGCTCGAAGTTGTTGAGTTCTTCATGCATGGCATTAAGCCAATCCGGATCCTTGAGCGCCTCATAGACCTTTTGGGTTCAACACAAGAGAGAAACGCGTGATGTTCACAATAGTTTGCTAATTGTCTACGAGTGCTTACCCCCTTTCTTAAGCTTCCAAGCACATTTGTCATGAGATGATCTTTGGTGGATAGCTTAGATGCGATCTTGGCGGCACAACGCTCTAATTCCTCCTCTTGAGAGAGTTGAGGAGCAGTCACTTGATCATCTTGAGTGTTGTCTTGAGCTCGTTCTTGATCTTGAGCTTGCTCTTGATATTGAACTTGCTTGGATGAGAGAACTTGACCTTGGGCATCACTTGGTGATTCAACACCATCTTGAGGTTGATCTTGCCCTTGGTCTTGTTCATGAGGTTGAGGGCCTTCACTTTGTTCTTCGGAAGCGTGTGGGCCTTGGGTTGGTGATGGCTCCACGTGAGTGGAACATTATCCTTCTCCTTCAGCCACAAGGGGATCCTCAATGGGTAGGATAAAACCAACACCCATTCTTCTTATGGCTTGGGGAGGAATTTCATCACCTACATCACAAGTGCCACTTTGCTCCACTTGGGAGCCGTTATTCTCATCAAAGTCCATGTTACATGTCTCCTCAATAAGTCTCGTGGACTTATTGAGGACACGGTACGCATGGGAGTTTGTAGCATAACCAACAAATATGCCCTCATGAGCTCTAGACTCAAATTTAGACAAACGAACACCTTTCTTGAGAATGAAACACTTACACCCGAACACCTGGAAGTACTTGAGGTTGGGCTTGTTACAGGTGAGTATCTCATATGGAGTCTTGTTCAAGCCTTTATGGAGGTAGATCCGATTGGATGCATGACAAGCGGTGTTGATGGCTTCGGCCCAAAAGTTGTATGGAGACTTGAACTCCGCCATCATGGTCCTTGCTGCATCCATCAACGTCCGGTTCTTCCTCTCCGCTACACCATTTTGTTGAGGGGTGTAAGGTGCGTAATATTGATGCTTGATCCCCTCATCACTAAGAATCTCATCCAAGGTGTAGTTCTTGAACTCGGTGCCGTTGTCACTTCTTATTGTCAAGATCTTTGCATTGTGTTGACGTTGAGCTTCATTTGCAAAGTCAATGATGGTTTGTTGGGTCTCACTCTTCCTCTTGAAGAAATATACCCAAGTGTATCTTGAATAATCATCCACAACCACCAAGCAATACTTCCTACCCCCAACACTATCAAAAGATGGAGGCCCAAAGAGATCCATGTGAAGGAGCTCCAAAGGCCTCTTCAAGTAAATGATAGTCTTGGGAGGGTGAGCCTTTTCATGTAGCTTTCCTTCGATACAAGCACTGCAAGCATGATCTTTAGCAAAACTAACATTTGTTAGTCCATGGACATGGTCCCCCTTGAGAAGACTTTGCAAATATCTCATATTGACATGGGCTAAACGGTGATGCCAAAGCCATCCCACGTCAACTTTAGCCATTAGGCATGTTGCGGTCTTAGTGAGTCGCTCCGAAAAGTTAATCACATAGAGACCGTTTTCGACATGCCCAACAAAGGCTACTTTAAGAGTCTCGCTCCACAAGAGGGCCACGGTATCAACATCAAAGAAAGTGGCAAAGCCCATGAGCGCAAATTGACAAACAGAAAGTAAATTGTATGCAAGGGACTCAACAAGCATGAACTTCTCGATCGTGAGATAATGAGAAATGACAACCTTGCCGATTCCCAATACCTTAGAGGATGAGGCATCACCCCACTCGAAGTTGGTGGGCATAGATGAAATCTTTTGCACGTCCACCACCAAGTCCTTGCTTCCGGTCATATGATTAGTTGCTCCACTAACGAGCAACCATGATCCCCCATCGGAAGCAAACACGTACAAGAGATCAATACTTGGTTTTTGGTACCCATTTTGTAATGGGTCCTTTGATGTTAGTAACAAGGGTCTTAGGAACCCAAATAGACCATTCAATGTACTCATAAGAAGAACCAACAAATTTTGCATAAACATGTCCATCACTAGCACGGCATAACACATAAGAAGGGTTAAAGTCGCTGGCTTCGTTGGGAGGAGTAGCATTGCCCTTCTTGGAATCACTACCCTTCACATTGTTCTTCTTCTTCTTAGAGGCACCCTCTCCCTCTTTGACAAAAGTTTGCATGATAGGAGGAGGTCGTTTGGTCTTGTCATTCTTCTTCTTGTTCTTGGACTTGGGTGCAAACCCAATCCCTTCCTTGGCCACAACTTCCTTTTGATTGCTCAAAAGGTCGTTGAGGTTCTTCTCGCCTTGTATGCACGACACAAGGCCTTTATCAAGTTGCTCCTTAAACTTAGCATTCTCCTTAACAAGATGCACATGCTCACAACACGGGTTAGTAGCATTTGCATTATCAATTAAGACCATATGAGGAAATGTAGCTTTCTCCTTGGTTAGATTTACTTGGAGTTGATCATGAGACTCTTTGAGGCTAGCATGAGCACCCTTCAAGACCTTGTGAGCCTTGTCAAGTACATCAAACTCCTCTTTGAGTCTAACAAGATTAACTCCAAGCTTGGCCTTCTCGGAGTTTAGCACACGAGAAACAATAAGAGCATGATCAAGATCTTTCTTTAGTTTAGCATGGTCATCGTTGTGTGACTCCTCAAGAGCCAAGCGATGACTGTCGGCGTTCTGGGAACGGGGGTCCCCAGACTTGCCTGCCTGCAGCCTGCGCTGTGGCTCAAGTGGGGGCCCAGCGCGGCCCAGCTTCATCAGCTCAAGCTCAAGACCCTCGCGAGGGGCCAAGCCTCGCGGGGCGGACGACGGGAACCTTCCTCAGGAGCAGCCTCATCGGCAGGCTCGCGAGGAGGTGGAGAGATCAAGGCAGGGTACCTCACGAGGGTGCCCCGTGACGCAAGCCATGCTGATCGAGACCAGGCGGGCGCCAGGCGGGCGTCGGCTTGTGCAGTGTCCTCATTTCCCCTTTGGTGCAAAGGGGGCAAGCACAGGCCAAGGCATCAGGCAAAGGTTACCGCTTCGGTGCAACAAGACCAAGACCAGTAGAACGGCAGGAAGGAGGTCATCGTGGAGCCCAGGACGGCGTCACCGTCAGAGCCTTTGGCAGCCGAAGACCAACTTTAGTCAGGATAAGTGTACTAGATGTTCCCCTTCAAAATGGCCAATTGTTAGCGCCCTTCCCACTCATTATTTGGGAAGAGTCCCAGGGCCTCCCTCTATAAATAGAGCTAGCCACCACAGGAAGGAGGGAGGGAATCCATACCTTAGAAACCCAGCCAGAGAGAGAGAGAAGCGGTTGAACTCACCCAAGCAGTTCGCCGCACCAGCTCAAGAACAGCCCCTCGCGAGGTTGTTCTTCCCATGCACTGTTTATCATGTGCCCCAGAGGCAATCCACCACACCACACACTGGAGTAGGGTATTACACCACAACGGTGGCCCGAACCAGTATAAATCTTGTGTCACTTGTGATGTTCTTCGTTCTTAGTTTAGATTCCTTACGATCCATCAACACGTGAGCTAGTAGGGGAAAGATCTTCGTGCGCACCCCAGAGTTCGAACCTCAAGGTTTTGCCGGAACCCGAAATCCGACATTTGGCGCGCCAGGTAGGGGTGCGCCGGAATCCTTCCTCCGCGGCCTCGCGTTTTGTCACCTTGTCATTCCGATGTCAAGCGACCCGGCAGCCAACACCGACCGTTGGGCGGCGTGGCCCGCCCACGCCGTGCCGCCAGCCCAGGGCAACCTCAGCCTTGCACCCTAGGCAGCTCGCGCTCTGCAAGGCGCTGCGGGGCGCGGGCGACGCGGCCAGACGCCGCCTGCCCTCACGCCGCGGTAGGTGTGGTCAGCGGCCAGAGCGTCAAGCCACGCCGCGGCCACGGTGTCGCACACCCGACGGGAGCAGGTAAACTCCAGGGCCGCGCTCACGGTGGCCCGAGAGCTGTTACGGTGCCGGCTTCTAGAGGGCGGCCGCGACATGTTGTTAGAGCGAGTGGCCGAGCTCCTGGACGCCGCCACCTCAGGAGCACCTCCTTTCTGCATACGGCTGCCGCCCCAGGTCCAGAGCAGGCCGTATGGCGGCCCACACGTGCCCATGTAACCCCAAGCGGGCTCCAGGGCCTACTCAACACCAACCTGGCCAGCAGCACCAGGCGGCAAGCCGCGCAGACCCCATCTCCGGCCGGCAAAGGAGCGCACGTCGCGACCTTTGGCCTCGGTGGACCACCGCGCCACCACTCTCAAGACGACGCTCCGGGCCGGACTGTATGGCATGTGGGGCACTACGGCGAGACCTACGGGGCAGCGGCCCCAGAAGCTTATGTGCCCCGCATGATGGATCAAGAGTGCACACGGGAAGAAGATCATGGTTCGTTCCTTGGGCCAGGCTGGGGCGAGGAGACACCAGAAGCTGGACTCTTTCAGGAACCCCAAGAGGGCCACGACAACCGCGCCGGCGGCAGCAACTATTTGGTACCATTAATTCCTCATGAGCAAGCTTATGCTAACCATGGGTCGCAGGAGGTACAGGTCACCGCGACAGATGGCTGCCCCAACGCTACAGCCTCTTACCCCTCAGGAGGAGGGCACCGGGGGCTGCAGGAGAGGGGCCAAGATCCGGGTTCATCCCCACGGCGCTTGGTGCAAGACGTTCTCACGAGGTAGGCCCTCTGTCGGGGAGGTGCCTCAGGGCCTTCCCCCAGCAGAGGACCCGTGGTCGTCGGGGGAACTGCTGGCGACCGCTCTACCCCATTGGCGGCGTCCTTGGTCTCCGGCCGCCGTCGGTGGCGGTAGAGTGTGGCGCAAGGCGGGGCCCTCATCTGGCGATATGAAGCAAGGCCAGTACCTGTGAATAAGGCTCAGTGCCTGTGAAGCTCGCCTCCCCGTGACACTCTCACGTAATAATGAGTGGGGTTGTACACGCCCCGGAGTTAGCTGCCTCCCCTCGCAAGCCCCTCGTGAGGCGGGCCGGGCCAACCACGTCCATAGCTCGGACGGCTGTCGCCACGCCCTCTCCGGAGGTTCTTATCGCAGGATCAATGGGTTCACCAAGAAGACACATATGGCGATATGGCCCCCACAGCCCCGCTCGGGGCTCACCAGGGTCGAAAGGTAAACAAGCCAGCTGACCCACCACCAGGCCGGTCGTTAAGCTCACACGTTGTGTTAAGATTACCAGGGCATTGATCGCAAACCTTTACATGAGGGGCTTCCCCTCCCAAAATGCTCTCACAGTCTTCAGGGCCAAGCCCGAACCTCTTTCGTTCAGGGTATACAGCGGTGACAAACAATCAGTCGGACATATCACTCGCCGCGTCTTCTGGGTCACCTCCAGAGGCGTCGCTGGCGTCGCTGACATCAGCACTGCCGCCAACACCTCCGCCAGCACCAGGACCGTCCACGACGCCGCCTTCCTCGGCGGCCACGATCACGCCGTCATCATCATAAGCGAAGTCCCTGACGAGGTCGTCCACATGATCCTCCACCCATTGCGCCAGGTCGCCCCGGACGGCTATGGGCACCGGTGCGATGGCAGCATTGAAGTCGAAGTGGGGATTCATGTCCCGCAGATAGCTGAAGACACGGGAGAAAGCGCGCCCGAGCAAGGCTCGGCTCCTCTCCTCGACAAGCCAATGAGACCTCTTGGCGCGGTTCTCCAGGAGCACCACCACGTCAGTGAAATACTGGAGGTTGCCAGCATAGTTGGTCTCATGCGGCTCCTCAGTGGCGGCCTCGCAAATGTTGCCTAGGGCCGCGTTAGACCGTTCCCTGAGCATGCGGAGCATGGGGGCGTGCTCGTGCTCCAAAACCCGCCGCTGACGAATCTCTTCCTCGTTCTGACGTGTGATAGCCTCGGCGCCATCAATCCTCTGTCGGAGAAGAAGTAGTTCGGCGCGGGAGGAGGTCAGCTCCGCCTGCACTGCGCAAAGGGTGGCTGTGGAGGAGTCCGCACCCCGTGTCACTTCATCTAGTTTGGCCTTGAGGGTCGCGGTCCTGCCCTCAGCTTCGGCCCCGACCAACTCCAACCTCAACTCATATTGGTGCTCGAGGCCCGAGCGAGCTTCCGCCACGCGGCGGTCGACCTCTTCTTGGGCTCGGGCCTCGCACGCGGCGACATCATCCTCCGCCTGAGCCACCAGGCGCTCCCTCGTCTCCAACCGCTCAAGGTCGAGGTTGCGCTCGGCGGCCTCCAGCATCAGTGCTTCCTCACGCTTCTGGAGCTCCGCCGGGTCGACGGAAGCCTCCTCCAGCGACACAAGGGAAGCCTGGTGCAGCTCCACCAGCTGCTCCAGAGAGTTGCTCCAGGCTTGGAGCTCCCACGCACGCTCCTCCACGTCCCTGTGCTGTCGGTCTGCTTCCAGGGCCTCCTCAACGGCTCAGGAGCAAGCCTCTCGCGAGGCTGCCAGCGACGCTTCAGCCTTCGCGTTGTCAAGGTCACGCTGGTGACGCGCGAGGGCGATGGCTAAACTTCAGCTTGCACCTCTCCTCAGCAAGGCGCAAACCTTTGGCCTCGAGGCGCGCATCCTCGCCGGCAAGCTCTGCCTCGAGCCGGTTCACCGCATCCATCGCCCCCTGGAGGAATTCTTGACGAAGGGCACGGCGTTCGCGAGCACGCCTGCGCACGTCTTCCGCGTCACCCTCTGCTACTGGTGTATGCGGAGGGCCCA
The DNA here is from genome assembly GCF_018294505.1 of Triticum aestivum. Taxonomy (NCBI): domain Eukaryota; kingdom Viridiplantae; phylum Streptophyta; class Magnoliopsida; order Poales; family Poaceae; genus Triticum; species Triticum aestivum. The sequence goes on from NW_025225322.1 coordinate 36,692, forward strand.
AAGACGGCATGCCTCCTCCCGATGCAGGGCTGGGGGCTGGCGCCCCAACAATCGCCGGATGGACCTCGCCAGGAGCAGGGCCTGGCGCCGGTCCGTCCCCAGAAGAGGAGCTCAAGGTTGACTTCAGCCAACCACCGTCCGCGATCGAGGAAGGGGCACGGGGGAAGCTGGCTATGCCCTAGGAGAACTCGTGAAGGGAGGACAGCAGGCGCGTAGGCTCGGGGCGCCCAGCCGAACGGGCCACCTCTCCTACCGGCTGAGTGATAGGGGTGCCGCTCGAACTCGACGCACCAAGCATCAGCCGCGAAGACGGAGCTTGGGGAAATGGCTCCTTGGCCATCTCCGTGAATTCGGCAGGAAGGACCCTGAAAGGCCACGGTCAGCTGCAAGAACCGAGAAGTAGAGGAACAGAGAGAGAAGAGGACTTACTCGTCCATGGCAAAGTACTTGCTGCACTTCAGCAAGCGGCAAGGGCCATCGTCACCGCCCGAGGCCTCCTTCCTCTTGCGGAGGGCCTCGAAGTCTACGCGGAACCGGCCTAAGCGGTCGGCGCAGGGGTCGGTTTGTGGCATGGAATAGGCAGTAAGGTGGTCAGCGCCAATGGGACCAGCCTGGGGGACGCCACCAGGCGCCGCCTCATGAGGGACGACCGGGGCCTCGGGAGCCCCATTCTCGGGAGCCATAGGCTTCAACTCCTCACCTGCCACTGTTCTAGAACGAGCCTCGGGAAATGCCGCCCTCAGGGCTCCACGTGGCGTCACCGCCTCAACATCGTCCCCTTCAACTCCTGGCGGTTCTCGTCTCCCTGCTCCATCACCTGAGACAGAGCCACTTTGGACGACCGAAAGAGCGACCACGGTGACTGGGTTCTCACGAGGTCCCCTGAGGCCAGTGGGGCGCAGCCCCCACTCGTCAAAGCTGGGCATCTACTTCACGAAATCGGCCCTTTCCCGAACAAAGATACAAGAGGGCACCACCATGTCGAAGGCTGCCTGGGGAAGGATCGCCAGCCAGGACCCTGAGCACCGTCCTCAGCGCTTCAGGCACCAGGTCCTCCTCCTGAAGCCGCATGCGGTCTTTGCGCCCCGCAAAGTCCCACATCCGATGAGAGTGGCGCTGGAGAGGAGCAATGCGACACTGGAGGAACTCCTTCACCACCTTGGGCGCCGTCACATTCAGCGCCCTCAAGCTCTCGAAGCGGCGCCAGACGAAGGCAAGCCGGGTGCCCGCGAGCGTCTCATGACCCCAGCCTGAGTTTGGAACAGCAGGCAAGGTTAGGTGCGAGAGCAGGGGGCTGGGCATCCCAACGTCCACATACAACCACCGCCTCTGAACTTGGCCTCAGGGGGAGGGAGTCTGAAATCGATCCCAAAAGCAGCCGTCTCTGGCACCGCAAGGAAGCTCACACACCCCGAGCATTGAGTAGGGTCACTCAGGCGCAAAGAGAAGAAGTGAGCAACAGGGCAACGGAAGGAGGGATGCCCACCATTGCCTCACAGACAAAGGCGAAGACAGCCAGGAGGGTAATGGACTCAGGCCCGAGATGCATCATGTGGATCTGATAGTGGGAGAGCACCACATTGAAGAAAGCGGAGAAGGGGGGACCAGACGCGCCCACAGGGCATCAGCGAAGAACCAGACCTCCATGACAACCCTGTCGAAGGACGCATGGGATGCGAGCCATGTCGTGGTCCTGCCGCACTCGTTGAAGATGGTGGCTAGAGTAGAGCGGACCTTGCCTAAGGCCTCGGGGTTGAGTATGATAGATCGATTGACAGCAGGGGCCACCGCCGGAGGCGAGCAGGACAAAGGCGCGGGCTTCTTCACCTTTCCCTTCTCCGTTGGCGCCATGGCAACAGGAAGGGGGAGAGTGCGAGTTGGATTGAGGGCAGAAGTTTGAGCCGGAGGAAGAAGAAAGGGCCGGAAGCGCACGGACGGCGAAAGTGGAATGGCTGTGTGCAACCCCGGGTCCGCTTAGCCGGGCGTGTAATGAGGCATCATGGGGAAGCGAAGACGCCCACGACCAATCAATCGCCACGCGGCGCCCAAGGCCACAGGCTGTTGGGACCCGCGGCACTTCGCACTTGCCCTTTCGCTTCTCTGCTAAGCCAAGTCCGGGCGCGCCTTGGGCCCGGGGGCTAATGTCGGCGTTCTAGGAACGGGGGTCCCCAGACTTGCCTGCCTGCAGCCTGCAACGTGGCTCAAGTGGGGGCCCAGCGCGGCCCAGCTTCATCAGCTCAATCTAAAGACCCTCGCGAGGGGCCAAGCCTCGCGGGGCGGACGACGGGAACCTTCCTCTGGAGCAGCCTCGTCAGGCAGGCTCGCGAGGAGGCGGAGAGATCAAGGCAGGGTACCTCACGAGGGTGCCCCATGATGCAAGCCATGACGATCGAGACCAGGCGGGCGCCAGGCGGGCGCCTGCCTGTGCAGTGTCCTCGTTTCCCCTTTGGTGCAAAGAGGGCAAGCACAGGCCAAGGCATCCTACAAAGGTTACCACTTCGGTGCAACAAGACCAAGACCAGTAGAACGTCAGGACGGAGGTCATCGTGGAGCCCAGGACGGCGTCACCGTCAGAGCCTTTGGCAGCCGAAGACCAATTTTAGTCAGGATAAGTGTACTAGATGTTCCCCTTCAAAATGGCCCATTGTTGGCGCCCTTCCCGCTCATTATTTGGGAAGAGGCCTAGGGCCTCCCTCTATAAATAGAGCTAGCCACCACAGGAAGGAGGGGGGAATCTAGACCTTAGAAACCCAGCCAGAGAGAGAGAGAGAGAAGCGGTCGAACTAACCCAAGCAGTTCGCCGCACCAGCTCAAGAATAGCCCCTCGCGAGGATGTTCTTCCCTTGTACTGTTCATCATATGCCCCAGAGGCAATCCACGACACCACACACTGGAGTAGGGTATTACACCACAACGGTGGCCCGAACCAGTATAAATCTTGTGTCCCTTGTGCTGTTCTTCATTCTTAGTTTAGACTCCTTACGATCCATCAACACGTGAGCTGGTAGGGGAAAGATCTTCGTGCGCACCCCAGAGTTCGAACCTCAAGGGTTTACCGGAACCCAAAATCCGACAATGACCATGCTCTTCCTCAAGAGCATTAGACAGATCTGATATCTCATCGGCATAGTCACGACTATGCCCCTCCATCTTAGAGATGGTGTCCTCATGAGCCTCGATCATGTCATTGGCTTCACCAAGTTGTTCCAAGAAAGCAACGAAGTGCTTCTTGGATTTACCCTTAAGCTTACTCATAAAAGACACAAACTCATTTTCCTCCACATTAGACCCCTCATGTTCATCAATGCAATCTGTCAAAGAGGGATTATTAATGATGGTAGTTTTGATGTTGGGGGTTACCTTGTTAGTGGCTTTAGCCATGAGGCACTTGGCGGTGATGTTCTCATTGGGTGAGTCGAAGAGAGACACCCGTGGAGTTGTCACAATGGCAACGGAGGCCATGGCAATCGGCTCACCGTCTTCATCATCATCATCATCCTCATTATACTCTTCTTGTGCCACCAACCCCTTGGGATGAGTCTTCTTAGTGAAGTTGCTCTTGTTGGGGAAAGACTTGGCCTTGTCCTTTCGGATGAGCTTGCCACCATTGTCTTCCCTCTTCTCATAAGGACATTCCGCAACAAAGTGGCTCACATTGCCACAATTATAGCACGTCCTCACTCATTGCTTGACCTTCGCGCCACTTGAGTGGTTTTTGTTGAAGTTGGGCCTTGTGTTCTTCTTGCTCCAAAATTGCCTTGAAGCAAGAGCCATGTGTTCATGATAGGCATACTTTGTATCTTCGGGGTTGCTCTCCTCTTCTTCCTCTTCATCCCCTTCTTCCACACTAACCTTGGCCTTCAATGCAAGGTTGGGATTATTTGCTCTTTGAGAACGCAACACCGCATTGTCGGCGGTCTTGTCCAAGATGCTCATAGCCACAAGCTCATCCAACACTTCACTTGAGGACAAGGTGTGGAAGTCCGGCCTTTGATGAATGACGGAGGACATTGCCTTGTGATAAGGCATCATGGCCTTGAGGAATTTGTGCTTGATCCAATTGTCATCTGTATCCTTGCTCCCATGATCTTGTAGTGAGACCGCGAGTTTGGTTAATCTCCGATAAAGCTCACGAGGTTGTTCATCTTCTTTCATTGCAAACTCATCGGCTTCATCTTGCACCACTTCATAGTTGGAGCGTTCAATGCTTGTGCTTCCCCTGTAGAGGGAAACAACATGGTGCCATGCATCCTTGGCCATGGTGAAGGGCCGGAGATGAGCAACATTTTCGGGTGGAATTGCATCTTGGATGATGAAGAGAGCATTCTCATTGAATTGATTGTCCGCGGCTTCTCTAAGGGTGAAGTTGCTTTGGTCATGCGGATAGAAACCTTCTTCAATGATTATCCAAAGATTAGTATTCACATGGTTTAAATGACGCTTAAAGCGATAAACCCAAGAATCAAAGTCCTCATTTTTCACAATCTTAGGGGGAGGACCGGCATGATTCAAATGAGTGGAGGGAATCGGTCCACCATAAGTAAACGGATGTTCCACATGGGAAAAGATGTTGTTGCCAATTTTACCACTAGAAGAAGGAGCCTTTTCACTAGTAGCTTCCCCCTTGTCGGAATTAGCCTCCGTCACCTTGTTAGTGGGATCACCGACTTTCATCGGTGCGGTGGATTATTTAAGCCCTTCTATGAATTTGTTAAACATGCTTTCAACCTCGGTCGTCATGGAGGTTTTCAATGTGTCCAAAGCTACATTGAATTCCTCACGAGAGACCGCGGTTCCCCCTTCGGTCGTAGACAAGATTGGATTCACACTGGAGTGCTCCTCTGCACCGTCTACGGTGTCAACCATACTCTTCGGATGGCAAAGTCATTAATAAAGAGACGAGGCGCTGATACCAATTGAAAGGATCGATATAGTTGACTAGAGGGGGGTGAATAGGCAACTAACAATTTAGATTTTCTTTACCAATTTAAACTTTGCATCAAAGTAGGTTGTCTAGATATGCAACTAGGTGAGCAACCTATATGATGCGACAACAACAATAACAACAAGCAAGAAAGGGATATAACACAAATAAGCTTGCACAAGTAAAGGTACGAGATAACCAAGAGTGGAGCCGGAGAAGACGAGGATGTGTTACCGAAGTTCCTTCCTTTTGAGGGGAAGTACGTCTCCGTTGGAGTGGTGTGGAGGCACAATGCTCCCCAAGAAGCCACTAGGGCCACCGTATTATCCTCACGCCCTCACACAATGCGAGATGCCGTGATTCCACTATTGGTGCCCTTGGAGGCGGCGACCGGACATTTACAAACAAGGTTGGGGCAATCTCCACAACTTAATTGGAGGCTCCCAACGACACCACAAAGCTTCACCACAATGGAATATGGCTCCATGGTGACCTCAACCGTCTAGGGTGCTCAAACACCAAAGAGTAACAAGATCCGCAAAGGATTAGTCGGGGGAATCAAATTTCTCTTGGTGGAAGTGTAGATCGGGGCCTTCTCAAGCAATCCCTAGAAAATCAACAAGTTTGATTGGCTAGGGAGAGAGATCGGGCGAAAATGGAGCTTGGAGCAACAATGGAGCTTGGGGACGGAAGAGATAGTCTACTCGTAGAAGAAGACACCCCTTATATAGTGGAAGAACAAATCCAACTGTTATCCACCAACTCAGTCTGCGTATCACGGTACTACCACACCGGAAATGCGGTACTACCGCAAGGGAACGTGGTACTACCGCAGGGCCCCGCGGTACTACCACATGTGCGGCAAAGACCCGAACAACCCAGATGCAACAGAAGCAGAGGGCGGTAGAACCGCTGGCATGGTACTACCGCTCCCCCTTGCAGTACTACCACTCCCTCTTGCGGTACTACCGCAAGGCAGGGATGGTCCAGATATTGGGAAGGCACGAACATATAAAAATACATCCGTGGCAACTTCCGCTGAGTTGGGATCTGTGCAAGAATCCGATACGGTAGTACCGTAAGCCAGGAGCGGTACTATCCTGCAAAGTGCGGATGTAAAGAATTACATCCGCTCCTACTGTTGTGCCAGTTGCTAAGCATGGCCAGAGCGCACGGTACTACCGCGCACCTGGCGTGGTACTACAGTGTAGGGCGCAGATGCAAAAAATTGCATCCGCCCCTACTACCACAATAGCAGCAGCGCCTGGCCTGAGGCCACAGTACTACCGCTCAAAGGAAGCGGTACTACCGTGGGCACTTGCGGTACTACCGCGCCAGAGGCCGGTACTACCGCAAGGGCGTGCGGCACTACCGCTCCTAGGAGCAGTACTACCGCATGCCCTAGATCAGCAAACACGACATTTTTGCATAGACAAGAAAAGATGGAGGATGCTCCAAAGTGCCAAAGGAAAGGCGGTGCAAAGGAGAAGATGTGTGTAGGACCTTGAGAACAGGTGTCTAGAGGGGGGGTGATTAGACACTAAGTACCAAAGTTGCAGTTTTTAAGCTCTTTAAGTTTAAGTGGAGTTTAGGCACAAGTTTAACATTCACAACACATAACAAGCAAGCATGCAAAGAGTATATGAGCAGTGGAAAGTAAAGCATGCAACTTGCAAGAATGTAAAGGGAAGAGTTTTGGAGGATTCAAACGCAATTGGAGACATGGATGTTTTTGGCGTGGTTCCAATAGGTGGTGCTATCGTACATCCACGTTGATAGAGACTTCAACCCACGAAGGGTAACGGTTGCGCGAGTCCACAGAGGGCTCCACCCACGAAGGGTCCACGAAGAAGCAACCTTGTCTATCCCACCATGACCGTCGCCCACGAAGGACTTGCCTCACTAGCGGTAGATCTTCATGAAGTAGGCGATCTCCTTGCCCTTACAAACTCCTTGGTTCAACTCCACAATCTTGTCGGAGGCTCCCAAGTGACACCTAGCCAATCTAGGAGACACCACTCTCCAAGAAGTAACAAATGGTGCGTTGATGATGAACTCCTTGCTCTTGTGCTTCAAATGATAGTCTCCCCAACACTCAACTCTCTCTCATAGGATTTGGATCTGGTGGAAAGAAGATTTGAGTAGAAAGCAACTTGGGGAAGTATAGAGATCAAGATTCATATGGTAGGAATGGAATATCTTGGCCTCAACACATGAGTAGGTAGTTCTCTCTCAGAGATAGGATGCTGGAAGTGTAGGTTCATTCTGATGGCTCTCTCCACGAATGAAGAGGAGGTGGAGGGGTATATATAGCATCCACACAAAATCTAACCATTACACACAATTTACCAAACTTGGTGGGACCGAATCAACAAACTCGGTCAGACCAATTTAGTAAACCTAGTGACCGTTAGGGTTTTCGGTGGGACCGACATGCAACTCGGTAGGACCGATATGGTTAGGGTTAGGGCATAAATCTCGGTGAGACCGATTACACAAACTCGGTGAGACCGATTTTGGTAATTAACTAACCAGAGAGTTGGTCAGGCAAACTCGGTTGGACCGATTACTCAAACTCGGTGGGACCGATTTTGGTAATGAGTCAACCAGGAAGTTTGCATTGTAATCTCGGTAGTACCGATTGCTCAAACTCGGTGAGACCGATTTTTATAATGGACATACATAGAGAGATTACAATTCCATCTCGGTGAGACCGAGATCCCTATCGGTGAGACCGATTTGCCTAGGGTTTGTGGCAGTGGCTATGTCATCTGAACTCGGTGGCGCCGGATAGAAAGAATCGGTGGGGCCGAGTTTGACTTTAGGTTTAGGACATATGTGTGGAAATGGGAAAGTAGTTGAGGGCTTTTGGAGCATATCACTAAGCACTGTGGAGCAAGAAACTCATTAAGCAACACCTCATCCCTCCTTGATAGTATTGGCTTTTCCTATAAAAGAAGGGAGCACTTGTGCTTTGAATCTCCCCCTTTTTGGTAATTGATGACAACATACATTAAAGCTTTAGGTAAAGGTATAAAGAATAGCAAGTAAAGCTTTGGAAAGACATGTAACAAGCATGGGCTCCCCCTACATGTATACAATCATGTGAATATGGAATATAGAAGCATGTGAGAGCATAACCATGATAGAGCAGGCAATGTGTTACATTTATCTTGGCCATATGCATCAGAGCAAAAAGTATTAAAGGAAATACCTTCATGCCCATGAGTCCTTCTTGCAAACAGTATGTACATCAGCAAGAATTCCTCGTACACATGATTGTGATGCATATACTTACCTTGTAGTATTGAGTTGGCTTAGGATGGAATGAACCTGTGTAAACAAGGTTAGATAACACAGATACATCTACTAGACAGAGCAAACAGAAGAAACCACAAAAATACCAAGACTGGGATGACATGTAAAGAGTGAGTACTAAGTACCACATTGGATTAGACATGTCCCCAAGAGTAAAGATATGCAATGAAATCAAATGATTTCTTTCCCTTAGATGTCTTGCTCCCCCTGAATCTGGCATGAGATATTGGGAGAAGATAGGGAACAGAAAATTAGAGCTGAAAGATATAAATGAACAGAGCTAATGCAAACTAATTCAAATAAGCACATATTAACATGTCTTTCCCCTCAAGAAGACATGTGGCATCTCTCCTCTTGAACACCAAGCATCTGGGATCCTTGAGAAATACTTTCTACTTGAGTATTCTCTCCCCATAGAGATCTCTTTCTCCCCTTGAGGAGGTGATATATTCTCTGATGTGATCTCTCTCTAAATGATAAGCTTTGATGTGATCTCTCTCTCCCCCTTTGACATCAATTTCCAAGAAGGGTTTTCTGGAATCTGTCGAATGGGTTTGATCCTTGAGTCACAGCACAAAGCATTTATAAAAATGTGATGCTTGTAGAGGACAAGATTCATTGAGTGGAGCTGGATCAGAAGAAACATAGAATAAGTGGCAAACTGATTTTCCTGTTGAGAAGTCGGTGGCACCGAGTGGTATGCTTCGGTTGTACCGAAAGGATTTGGTTGGACCAAAAATAACAAATCGGTGGAACTGAGTTCATCGCAGAGAAAACACTTGTCACCTCAGCTCACTAGATTTAAGATTTCAAAAAGATTTGCAAGGAATTTACTGAATGATATGCAATGAATTGGATGCAGAAAATGCAGAGCAAACAGAAAGAAATCTAGATGAAGTTTTTTCTGAAAGGGGAAACAAATATGCATGAGACAAATGCAAAAACACAGAAAAGAACACAAGAGAACTTCATCTAGAGATGGTCGGCGACAAAGTCATCTATGTTAGAGTATATGTACTTAGGAGTCAAGTGAGATCACTTGATCATAGGTCATACTCATCGTTTAAGCTCAAAATGGGGTTGCCATTTTTCGTTTAAGCATCTTGATGTATTCACATCTTGTCGAGTTGCTTTAGCTCATGACTTGGAGTAAAGCTTCTCTAAGATGGAATAACATACCTTGGTTGGTGGTGGTGTCCATGTAGTTGAACTTGTGTGGCTTGCTCAAGGTTGATGTAGCTCATCAAGAGTTGGGAGCACCACTTGGAATTTGAGTCTATCTACCTACATGGGTTAGTTCTTGAAAGGAAGAGCACTTGTGTATCCAAAAATGACAATCATGAAGCTCAACATAGAATTTGCCAAAGGATATGTTTGAATGGTTTCGTGCTTCCTTGGCTTCAACCACCTTTGTGTAGAGACTTGGTGATGTAGAGATTGCTCAAGATATGAGTAGGTTACAACCTCATGGAATTATATTCATCCAAGTACCTACATGGGTTAGATAACATGCAAGATACAAATATATCCAAGACACAAGATTTTCATCATAAGAGAGATATCAAGGATTAGTCATAAGCTCATGTCTTGCATGTATCCAATGGAGTTTCTACTCCAAGTTTGAAGCATCAATGATGTTCAGTTCTCCTCTTAACCTGCAAAACACTTTCTCATCAAGAGGTTTAGTGAATATATTCGCTAATTGCTTTTCGGTGCGAACATGCTTAAGATCAATGTCACCCTTAGCAACATGATCTCGAATGAAATGATGACGAACTTCAATATGCTTAGTTCGAGAATTTTGCATAGGATTATGACCAATTTTGATAGCACTTTCATTGTCACAAAGCAATGGAACATGTTTCACATATATCCCGTAATCTTTAAGAGTTTGGGTCATCCAAAGTAATTGAGCACAACATGAACCGGCGGCAATGTATTCTGCTTTGGCAGTGGATAAGGATACCGAGTTTTGTTTCTTGGAGGACACAGACACAAGAGATCTACCAAGAAATTGACAAGTACCCGAAGTGGACTTTCTATCAACCTTGTCTCCGGCATAGTCCGAGTCGGAGTAGCCAACAAGATCGAAAGAGGCCCTCTTAGAATACCAAATGCCAAAATTTGGTGTATGAATTAAGTATCTTACTATCCTTTTCACGGCCTTAAGATGACATTCTTTAGGAGCAGCTTGATATCGTGCACACATGCACACACTTAGCATAATATCGGGACGTGAAGCACATAGATATAACAATGAACCAATCATAGAGCGATAAACCTTTTGATCAACCGGTTCACCATCTTTTGTTAAGTCAAGATGTCCACTAGTAGGCATGGGTGTAGTCATACCTTTGCATTCTTGCATATTGAACTTCTTGAATAAGTCCTTGGTGTACTTCTGTAGGACCTTGAAGTATGTCTAGAGGGGGGTGATTAGACTACTTCACCAATTAAAAACTTAACCTTTTCCCAATTTTAGAGTTTGGCAGATTTTAGCTATCTTAGGACAAGTCAAGCAATCATCACACTATTCAAGCGAGCATGCAAAGAGTATATAGGCAGCGGAAATTAAAGCATGCAACTTGCAAGAAAGTAAAGGGAAGGGTTTGCAGAATTCAAACGCAATTGGAGACACGGATGTTTTTGGCGTGGTTCCGATAGGTGGTGCTATCGTACATCCACGTTGATGGAGACTTCAACCCACGAAGGGTAACGGTTGCGCGAGTCCACGGAGGGCTCCACCCACGAAGGGTCCACGAAGAAGCAACCTTGTCTATCCCACCATGGTCGTCTCCCACGAAGGACTTGCCTCACTAGCGGTAGATCTTCATGAAGTAGGCGATCTCCTTGCCCTTACAAACTCCTTGGTTCAACTCCACAATCTTGTTGGAGGCTCCCAAGTGACACCTAGCCAATCTAGGAGACACCACTCTCCAAGAAGTAACAAATGGTGCGTTGATGATGAACTACTTGCTCTTGTGCTTCAAATGATAGTCTCCCCAACACTCAACTCTCTCTCATAGGATTTGGATCTGGTGGAAAGAGGGTTTGAGTGGAAAGCAACTTGGGGAAGGCTAGAGATCAAGATTCATATGGTAGGAATGGAATATCTTGGCCTCAACACATGAGTAGGTGGTTCTCTCTCAGAAATGGTAAGTTGGAAGTGTAGGTTTAGTCTGATGGCTCTCTCCACGAATGAAGAGGAGGTGGAGGGGTATATATAGCCTCCACACAAAGTCTAACCGTTACACACAATTTACCAAACTCGGTGGGACCGATTAAATAGACTCGGTTGGACCGATTTAGTAAACCTAGTGACCGTTAGTGATTTTCGGTGGGACTGACATGCAACTCGGTGAGACCGATTCGGTTAGGGTTAGGGCATAACGTATTCTCGGTAAGACCGATTACACAAACTCGGTGAGACCGATTTTGGTAATAAGCTTTCCAAAGAGTTGGTCAGGTAAACTCGGTGGGACCGATTTGCTCTTTTCGGTGAGACCGAAATGTTACAAAAGGGAAACAGAGAGTTTACATTGCAATCTCGGTGGGACCGATCGCTCACTTCAGTTTGACCGAAACGTTACAAAGGGAAATAGAGATATTACAATCCCATCTCGGTGAAACTGAGATCCCTATCGGTAGGACCGATTTGCCTAGGGTTTGTGGCAGTGGCCATGACATTTGAAATCGGTGGCGCCGGGTAGGAAGAATCGGTGTGACCGATTTTGGCTTTGGGTTTAGGTCATTTGTGGATGTGAGAAAGTAGCTGAGGGTTTTGGAGCATATCACTAAGCACATGAAGCAAGAGGCTCATTAAGCAACACCTCATCCCTCCTTGATAGTATTGGCTTTTCCTATAGACTCAATGTGATCTTGGATCACTAAAATATAAAATGAAGAGTCTTGAGCTTTTGAGCTTGAGCCAATCCTTTGTCCTTAGTATTTTGAGGGATCCACTTTCATCATCCATGCCATGCCATTCATTAAGCTTTCTTGAAATAATAGTCTTGGAATAGCATTAGCTCAATGAGCTATATGTTGTTATGAATTACCAAAACCACCTAGGGATAGTTGCACTTTCAATCTCCCCCTTTTTGGTAATTGATGACAACATATAGATCAAAGCTTCGACAAATGATAATAACATTGAAAAACATCGTCGCTTTGAGAAGTATGTGATAAGCAAAAGCTCCCCCTAAATTTGTGCATAGTTTAAAATTTGCTTTGGACTGCAAATGCACAAGGAATTAGGCTCATGGGTTACTCTTCCATGTCACATACATCTTGGTGGAGCGCTCAAAACGATAAATATTGAATACATGCACTCATCACCAAGCAAAGTGAATGATCACATAAGATAGATAAGATAATATCATCAAACATGCATAAGTGTAGCTTATGATCAAATACATGATAGCTTATGATCAAACACATGATCATCAATGTCTCACAAATAACAGCATAGTATCTCAAGCAATCAAAAGCAAACAAGTTTGAACCACCAAATCAAGAGAGAACAAAAGCAACACTCTCTCTCTCTCTCGAAGCCTATGATCTATACATTTTTCTCCCCCTTTGGCAACAAGTTACCAAAAAGTTCATAGAAAATGCATAGTGCTAGATCGACTCTCAGGCTTGATCTTCAGTTGGTGGTGTAGAGATGGCTCCTTGGACGAAGGCTTCAGTTAATGTAGAGGGTGCTGGAGTTGATGCTAGAGCTGGTTGCACTGGAGCTGTAGGAGCTGTAGCTGGTGCAGATGATGTTGCTCTAGTGTCTGGCACTGGCACTGCAGCTGACCTCTAAGCTCTAGGCACTCTGGCAAAGACATTAGTGGTAGTCTTGCCCTTCCTCTCCTGCATGTCATCCTGTAGCTGCTCCACAACTGACTGGATCTCAGTTACTTTGACATCTAGTTGATAGAATTTTTGTTCCATGATTCTTTCCAAGCTCTCCTGATTTTGAGTTAAGGTGGCCAACCCCTTCTCAATCCTCGGATATGATGCTATCAAGTAACCAAGCTGCTCCTGCTTGTTCTTCAAGAAATACTCAGATGCCTCCTCTTGAGTTGGCATCTTGGCAGCCTTCTCCTTCCTTGCCTTCTCCTTCTTCTCTTGAGCTTGAACTGATGATGGATCATCCTCATTCATGACAACCTCATTGTCCTCAAAGTCTGAATAGAGAGGAAAATGTTCCCTATCCAATAGATATTTGCCTATGCCCATCTTTGAGTTAATCAACTCCTGAATCTGAGGGGCATATCCCCAACTCCTCTTCTGATTTGCTGCAGTCCTCTTAATGGTTTCTACTATAAGGCTCATGACCTTGAATTTATGTGGCACATCAAATAAATGCAACATATTGATTGCATGCCCTCTGATCATGTTGTGGTCACCTGACTTAGGCAATAGTGTGTGCCTTAGGATCCAATTGATTGTAGGCAGCCCTGACAGAAGAAAGTGGACTGATCCAAAAGAGAAAGTCTCTAGGGCTTTGTCTGGGATCTCCTTGTACATATGTGCCATGGTATTGTGTCCCATTTTATTCTTGGCATATACATCCAGGTCATCATCATTTTCCTTTGGGGCATTTATCAGTTTTGCCCACTCCTCAACAGTTGACTGATACCTTGTACCTTCAGACATCCAAACTATCCTCCCATCTGGATAGAAGTGTGCTGGGGAGTAGAATTGCATGATTAAGTTCATCATTCCAGTTTGTGAGCTTTTGCCCAACAAAATCTGCAACTCCACAAGCAACAAAACTGTCTTGCACTCCTGGATAGTGCTCTTCATTTTCCTTCATGTAGGTCCAGTCGACCCACCTCATATCATAAACTATGGGCTTCTTATCCAACAAGATTGTCTCATAGAAGTCCTGTTGTTCCTTTGTATGGAACCTGTAATCAACAACAGTTCTTCTCCTTGTGGCATATGGATCTGCCATCCTCCATAGCTTCACCCCTGAATCTTTTCTGATGTTCATGTCCTCAGCCATAGGATGGGCATCATTGTGGTCTGGTATCTTGGGCTTGAGCTTCCTGAGAACTTGTCCTTCTTCATCTTCCTCCTCGGCAACCTCAGGCACTGGGGCCTTGTTCTTCTCAGCAGCTGGAATACTCCTGGTATTCCTCTTTGGTGTAGACTTGGCCTTGGGGGCATCTTTGGGTGCTTCCTTGGGCTTAGATGTTGCAGCCCCTGATCTAATAGCATCTCCCATAAGCTTTGGTGCCTTTGGTGCTGGTGCAGCAAGCTCTTCTTCTTCTTCCATCATGGAAGGTTGACCAACAACTCTGGCCATGGTCTTCTTGACCCTTTCCTTCCTTTTCTTTCCTTCAGCAGCTGGCTCTTTGGGATCAGGCTTTTCAGGCAGTTGAGTTGATGCTCTGGCTTTAGACATTGGTTGTCTTCCTGCAGGCCTTTTAATCTTCATGCCTGGCTTTGTATACTTTGCTGAGCCATACTCCTTTTTGAGCACTACTTTCTTGGAGGTAGCCTCATCCTCTTATGCTCTATAATCCTCATCTTTAGAGTCTGAGGTTCTCTTCTTCCTTTGCCTGGTAGCATCCTTAGGCAGGTTGCTAGGAGTGCTTCTGCTGCCTTCATCTGAAGTGCTGGAGGGACTAGTGCCCTCACTCATGTGCATATGCCCTTCTGACCTGTTCTGGTTGTCACTCTGGTCTGACATGCTGCAAACACTGATTGCTAACCCTGTGAAGAGTTATAGATGAGATAGAGTGGATGAGCATCACAAAATGTAGAGATTTTTGCAAAAGAATGATTCAAAAATTCAGTTTTAGTTTTCCACAGAAAGCATTTCGGATCAACCGATTTTCAAACTCGGTGATACCGAAGCAGTTTTGGAACCTAAACTAATGAACTCGGTTGGACCGAGTCACAGTTTGGTGGCACCGAGACTGCTAGGGTTTCACAAAGTCCTAAAATCGGTCGCACCGATTAGCAATTCTCGGTCAGACCGAGAGTTACTAGTGCAATGGCATAAGCCAAATCGGTGGGACCGAGTTTTTCAACTCGGTGGGTCCGAGATGGTTTCGGCGGAAACCTAACCCTAAACTTTCAAATCTCATCTAATCTACGGATTGCATTGACTGGATAGGAGTGTTTCAATCGTGGCAAGAATCAATAAGAACACAATGTGCTAGAATCGGACGAGGATAGCACTGTGATCGAGTCCATACCCTAGTTCGGTGATGAACTCGCTACGGCGGCCACGGCGGGGTTGAATTCCGTTGACGGCGGCGGAGACCAGCGACAGGAGGCGGCTGGCGACGAGGAGACAATTCAGAGACCTTGGAGGCCGAGCGAGCTACTGCGCGGGCGAAGGGGTTCGGAGGAATTTCCAAATTTTTGCCCGTGACTATATATAGCCCGACCCTGTCGGTGTGACCGAGTGGAACAACTCGGTGGCACCGAGATGCATAACTGTGTTCAGTTACAGCAACTCGGTGTGACCGAAAAGTTCAAATCGGTTGCACCGAGATTGAAAACCTAGATCGACTTGGTGATCTCGGTAGGACCGAAATGGAGGAATCGGTCAGACAGAGAATCACAAAGAAGTTTTGGAAGTTTAAGTCTATGACGAATCGGGGACTCCGAGTGCTCCTCACACAGAGTGGTTCGAATCTGACTTGATCAAATTTTGTGATGTAGCATGAATAGAGTTTGAGACGAGAAAAGCATAGATAGCTAGAGAAAGTTCTTAGGCATTCGTGTCCATCCACTTGGCCAAAAGAAGAAAGAACCAAACAATCAAATCAACAAGTGGATGTCCTTGAATGAGTAAAATATGCATCAAGATGCTCACACAATAAGATAGCAAATGAAATATGTGGCAAAGCATGCACAACCAATTCTAGCATCTATCAAACAATTGGCGATGACTAGGTCATCTATATATGAGTATATTGACTTAGGAGTCAAACGATAAACATTTGATCATAGGTCATACTCATCGTTTAAGCTCAAGTGGGGTTACCACTTTTACATAATGCATTGATGTGTTCACACCATTAGAGTTGCTTCGACTCAATTCTTAGAGTTAAGCTCCCCCTAGATGTGAGATCCCCTTTTAGAGGGATGAACTAACCTTGGGTTTTGTCGATGATGACTTCATGTAGGTGTTGAAGATGTGGATGCTCAATGTTGATGTAGATCATTTGGAGCAATCCTTTGGAGTGAGTTGCACTTTCAACTTGCCTACATGGGTTAGTCCCACAAGGAACAAACAAGAATATCCAAAGACATAGAGTGATGCACTCACAAGATGATGTCCATGAAAACATTAGGTTACCTTGTCCCTTGCCTTACCAACATGAGGGTTTGTGACTCCTTGAACTAGTGCAAGATGTGGAAGTTGATTGCACTTGTCCTTGCCATAATGATATGAGTGAAGAATGTTGGCGGAGTCACCCTCAAGAACTCTCTAGTTCTTCTTCTCGGGATCCAAATCATCTTGATGGGACTTGGAGTTGTAGTTGTACTTGATGAAGTAGAACTTGACGTAGTCTTGGGAACCCACTTGAACGAGGCCTTAGGTGCTTCTTCAAATGCATCAATCTCTTCTTGAAGCTTGTCCTTGCCTTTGTTCTTGTGGTCTTATGGTGGAAGATCATCTTGAGCTTGTGTTCCCTTGAAGGAAGTAGGATCATACTTCTCTTGTTGAGGAACAAACTTCATCTTGGGGTATTGATCTTCTTCCCACTCAACTCCATTGGCATTGAACTTTCGTTCAAAACCAACACCTTGATTCTTCCGGTGTCTTCCTTGCTTGCGTACAATTTCCTCGAATTGCTTACACCCGGCAAAGCTTTTGTAAACTCCTTTCTCTATAATTCCCTTCAATAAGCTATTTTCTTGCTCAAGTGTAACTTGGCTAAGAGAATCATTAGTGGAATCAAGAGAACTACTAGAAGCAACAATATTGGATTTGACATTATTATTGTTACTACTAGAGGAAGTATCTTTCTTGTACTTATTACTGGACTTGACTTGAGGCATGTAAGTAGATAGGAGTAAACGCTTGGCAATGTAAGAAGAACTTTTCTTACGGAGATCATCATTGATTGCTTTTAAGAACTCATGCTCTTGCTCAAGATTGAGCTTTTCAAAGCGTAACTTCTCATGAGCCCTTAAAAGTTCTCGATGATCTTCGAAGATAGTTTCATGAGCTAACTTAAGAGTGTTTAGTTATTTAGTTAGAAGCTCAATTTTCTCCTTATCATTGTCATTCATTTGATTAGCATGATTAATTGACGTTTCATCATAGTATTCATCACTAGAGTTGTCAACAAGTAAATCATCATCCACAAGCAAGTCATCTTCATCACTATTGAAATCAACATACTCGGGATGTGTTACCTTTGGACCTTTGTCCATGAAGCATCTTCCAATTCCTATATTTGGTGAATCAAATATGTCGTAGGAGTTGGTTGACACAAGTGCTAGACCGGCAACACCTTCATCTTGAGTATATTCGGAGTCGGAGTGATAGCTTCTCTCGGAGTGATGGTCGGAGTCGAAGCCGGATACCCATTCACCAACATGAGCTTGATGTCTTCGTTTTGTGTAGCTCTTTGATGACTTGTCCTTCCTTTCTGAATCCTTGCTTCTCTTTGAGGGTCTTCGTTCATAATGATCATCTCTACTCCTCCTCTCTCTTGGTGGTGATTCTTCTCTTTTTCTTCTTTTTTTTGGAGAATCTTCTCTTCCTTTGTAGGGTGCCGTACACTCATTGGAATAGTGTCCAGGTCTCCCACAATTGTAGCAATTGCACTCTCGACTAGAAGATCTTTTGTCATGATAAGACCTTGACTTGGAGCTTCTTTCTTTGCTTCTACTCTTGTAGAATTTGTTGAAGTTCTTCACCATTAAGCTCAATTCTTCATTGAAGGTTTGTTTCTCACTTGATGATGTGGGGGATTCACTTGAGGCTTTGTAAGCACCACTTGACTTGTTGTGAAGTTCCTCCTTATCCTTGAGTGACATCTCATGAGCAACAATTCTTCCAATGACTTCCGTTGGCTTGAGATCTTTGTAGTTTGGCATCATTTGGATCAATGTGCACATGGTATCATACTTTCCATCCAATGCTCTTAGGAAGATGATGAATCTGTCGGTCATCTCTTCACTCCCTAAGCCGGCAATCTCATTTGTAATAAGAGCAAGCCTAGAGTACATTTCAGCGACACCTTCACCATCCTTCATTTTGAATTTGTCAAGCTGACTTTGGAGCACATCCAACTTGGATTCCTTGATGGATTCGGTACCTTTGTGCATATCAATCAAAGTATCCCAAATTTCCTTTGCATTCTCAAGAGGGCTGATTTTGTTGAATTCTTCGGGGCACAATCCGTTGAATATGATATCACAAGCTTGAGCGTTGTATTGCAGCATCTTCAATTCTTACGCATTAGCTTCATGGTTCAGCTCTCTCCCATCAAAGAATTCACCTTGCAAGCCAATACAAATAATTGCCCAAACGGCGGGGTTATGTCCGAGAATATGCATTTTCATCTTATGCTTCCAACTAGCAAAATTAGTACCATCAAAATAAGGACCTCTATGGTGATAATTTCCCTCGCTAGACGCCATACTCTCCTAGGTTGTGAAACCAAGGCTATGACCACCAAAAGCTATGGAAATCAAAGCAAATGGAGACCAAAGCTCTGATACCACTTGTAGGACCTTGAAGTATGTCTAGATGGGGGGTGATTAGACTACTTGACCAATTAAAAACTTAACTATTTCCCAATTTTAGAGTTTGGCAGATTTTAGCTATCTTAGGACAAGTCAAGCAATCATCACACTATTCAAGCAAGCATGCAAAGAGTATATAGGCAGAGGAAATTAAAGCATGCAACTTGCAAGAAAGTAAAGGGAAGGGTTTGGAGAATTCAAACGCAATTGGAGACACAGATGTTTTTGGCGTGGTTCCGATAGGTGGTGCTATCATACATCCACATTGATGGAGACTTCAACCCACGAAGGGTAACGGTTGTGCGAGTCCACGGAGGGCTCCACCCACGAAGGGTCCACGAAGGAGCAACCTTGTCTATCCCACCATGGTCGTCGCCCACGAAGGACTTGCCTCACTAGCGGTAGATCTTCACGAAGTAGGCGATCTCCTTGCCCTTACAAACTCCTTGGTTCAACTCCACAATCTTGTCGGAGGCTCCCAAGTGACACCTAGCCAATCTAGGAGACACCACTCTCCAAGAAGTAACAAATGGTGCGTTGATGATGAACTCCTTGCTCTTGTGCTTCAAATGATAGTCTCCCCAACACTCAACTCTCTCTCATAGGATTTGGATCTGGTGGAAAGAGGGTTTGAGTGGAAAGCAACTTGGGGAAGGCTAGAGATCAAGGTTCATATGGTAGGAATGGAATATCTTGGCCTCAACACATGAGTAGGTGGTTCTCTCTCAGAAATGGTAAGTTGGAAGTGTAGGTTTAGTCTGATGGCTCTCTCCACGAATGAAGAGGAGGTGGAGGGGTATATATAGCCTCCACACAAAGTCTAACCGTTACACACAATTTACCAAACTCGGTGGGACCGATTCAACAGACTCGGTCGGACCGATTTAGTAAACCTAGTGACCGTTAGTGATTTACGGTGGGACTGACATGCAACTCGGTGAGACCGATTCGGTTAGGGTTCATAACGTAATCTCGGTAAGACCGATTACACAAACTCGGTGAGACCCATTTTGGTAATAAGATTTCCAGAGAGTTGGTCAGGTAAACTCAGTGGGACCAATTTGCTCTTTTCGGTGAGACCGAAATGTTACAAAAGGGAAACAGAGAGTTTACATTGCAATCTCGGTGGGACCGATCGCTCACTTCGGTTTGACCGAAACATTACGAAGGGAAACAGAGAGATTACAATCCCATCTCGGTGAGACCGAGATCCCTATCGGTAGGACCGATTTGCCTAGGGTTTGTGGCAGTGGCTATGACATTTGAAATCGGTGGCGCCGGGTAGGAAGAATCTGTGTGACCGATTTTGTCTTTGGGTTTAGGTCATTTGTGGATGTGAGAAAGTAGCTGAGGGCTTTGGAGCATATCACTAAGCACATGAAGCAAGAGGCTCATTAAGCAACACCTCATCCCTCCTTGATAGTATTGGCTTTTCCTATAGACTCAATGTGATCTTGGATCACTAAAATATAAAATGAAGAGTCTTGAGCTTTTGAGCTTGAGCCAATCCTTTGTCCTTAGTATTTTGAGGGATCCACTTTCATCATCCATGCCATGTCATTCATTGAGCTTTCCTGAAATAATAGTCTTGGAATAGCATTAGCTCAATGAGCTATATGTTGTTATGAATTACCAAAACCACCTAGGGATAGTTGCACTTTCAACTTTGTTTGAGAAACAAAAGTACCTTCCTTAGTTTGCTTGATTTGCAACCCAAGAAAGAATTTGAGTTCACTCATCATAGACATCTCAAACTTCTCCAACATTAGCTTCCCAAACTTTTCACTAAAATGAGGGTTAGTTGAACCAAATATAATATCATCAACATAAATTTGGCACACAAAGAGTTCTCCATTAACCCTTTTAGTAAAAAGAGTAGAATCAATTTTCCCAATTTCAAAGCCTTTTTCAATAAGGAACTTGGTCAAGCATTTATACCACGCTCTAGGAGCTTGTTTGAGACCATAAAGGGCTTTGTGAAGTTTGTAAACATGATTTGGTTTCTTAGGATTGACGAAGCCGGGAGGTTGCTTAACATAAACTTCCTCCTCTATTTCACCATTTAGAAAAGCACTTTTAATGTCCATTTGGTACAAGGTGATATCATGGTGATTAGCATAGGAAAGTAAGATGTGAATGGACTCAAGTCTAGCCACGGGAGCATAAGTCTCACCATAGTCCATACCTTCGACTTGTGTGTAGCCTTGGGCGACGATACGTGCTTTATTGTGAACTACTTATCCATCTTCATCTTGCTTGTTGCGAAACACCCATTTGGTACCGATGATGTTGTGGTTGTTGTCGGGCTTCTCAACCAATGTCCAAACTTTGTTCCTCTCAAAGTTGTGTAGATCTTCATGCATAGCATTTATCCAATCCGGATCTTCCAATGCTTCTTCGACCTTCATAGGTTCAATGCTCGAGATGAAAGAATAGTTTTCACAAAAGTTAGCTAAACGAGTTTTAGAGCGAGTGATTCTCCCGGTTTGAATATCATTGTAGATTTGCTCGACGGGATGGTCTTTAGCAATTCTTGCTCGAACTCGTGAAAGCTTTTGCTTGGATCTTGGTTGAACTTCTTCTTCATCTTGTTCTTCTTCTTGGCCTTCTTCATTGTTGGCGTTGTCGTTCTCTTGTCGTGGTGAAGGAGGTTGTTGACGTTCATCTTGATGCACTTCCTCGTTTTCTTCATCTTCGTGTGTCCCACTTGTGGATGCTTCCGTATCAACTCTTGGTTCACCTTGTCGTGAAGTAGAAGCTTCCACTTGGACGGACGAGGTACTCTCCTTCACCTCCGTTGGACGGACCTTGCCAGTAGACAAGTCTTGGATTGCTTCCGAAGGATCTTTGTCTCCTACATCAATTGGCAATTGCTCTACTTGCGAGCCGTTAGATTCATCAAACTTCACATCTACCATCTCTTCAACCTTTCGGGTGAAATTGTTGTAGACATGGTAAGTGTGAGAGTTTGAGCCATAAGCTAGTAGGAAACCTTCATGAGACTTAGGAGCAAATTTAGAACGACGATGCTTATCAAGAATGTAGCACTTTGAGCTGAATACTCGAAAGTATCCAACTTGGGGTTTGTTACCGGTGAGGCGCTCGTATGCCGTCTTGCCGAGTAGCTTGTGAAGATACAAGCGATTTGTTGCATTACAAGTTGTCTCAACCGCTTCTGCCCAAAAGTGCTTCGGTGTCTTGTACTCATCAAGCATCGTTCTCACCATTTCGATGAGCGTTCGGTTCTTCCTCTCAACAACTCCATTTTGTTAAGGTGTGTACGTAGCCGAGAACTCGTGTGAAATCCCTTCTTCGTCAAGAAAGGTGTCCACATTTGCGTTCTTGAACTCTGTTCCGTTGTCGCTGTGAACCTTCTTGATCTTCACTTCAAATTGGTTTTGGGCCTTCCTAGCGAAGTTTTTGAAGATCTTTTGGACCTGCGATTTATCATCGAGAAAGAACACCCACATAAATCTTGAAAAATCTTCAACTATAACTAGACCAAAAGAATTTCCTCCGAGACTCTTGTAAGAGTTGGGACCAAAAAGATCCATGTGAAGTAGCTCGAGTAGCCTCTTTGTGGTCATGATGTTCTTTACGGGATGCCTTCCTCCAACATGTTTACCTGCTTGACAAGCACTGCAAACTCTATCCTTATCAAATATGACATCGTTAACACCAAGGATATGATTCCCTTTAATAAGCTTGTCAAGGTTTCGCATACCAACATGACCTAATCGTCTATGCCATAACCAACCTTTTGAGGATTTCGCAATGAAGCAAGTTTTAGGTTGAGCCTTTTTAGTGAAATCAACAATGTAAAGATCACCTCTACGTATACCGGTAAAGACCATTTTATGATTGTCTCGATGAAACACTTGGCAATCTACTTCAGTAAATAGGACATTGAAACCAAAATCAGCAAGTCTAGATACTGAAACTAGGTTGTAACCAAGAGATTCAACGAGCATAACATTTTGTATGGAGCTATCATGTGATATGGCCACCTTACCGAGGCCAACCACCTTACCCTTTGAGTTGTCACCGAAAGTGACATACTTTCGAGGACCATCGTTCTCAGCAAGCTCACGAAACATGTCTTTATCTCCGGCCATGTGATCGGTACATCCACTATCAAGAACCCATTCCTTTCCTCCTGACATATATCCCCGGAGATTTGCCATAAGACCAAAATGTCTCATTGCATCATCAAGATCGAAGTCACTATCATCATCCTCATCATAGTATCCATGTTCAACATCATCATGTGGTGGATCAAATCCTAGAGAGGGTGATTCGTTAGAGTGAGTTTGAAAATGATCTTGTCTATGAATTTTTATAGCTTCGGAAATAATATCACTAATAATTCCAACATCTCCTTTGGCACGCATAAGGTTTGTAAGTTCAAATAGACGATCACCAAACATAGGATCACTAGTATTCATCTTACTCAAAGCAATAGACTTATGGAGAATTTCATCTAGATTTTTCAAGGAATAATTTGGAAATCGTTCCTCAAGAAATTTCCATATAGTGTAGGCACACTCAAGAGTAGGCAAGTTTATAATCAAGTTTCTAGGCAAGCCTCTAGTGATAAGATTAATAGTTCTAAAATTCCTAATCATGTCAATTGACTCATCAAGGGTAGGATGCATAGGATCAACATGAGGTGCACAAGGGCTAGCAATATACTTGTTCAAATGATATTGATTGAAAATCACAAGCATCTCATTTTTCCACTCATGAAAATACTCCCCATCAAGAATAGGCACTCTATGTCTAAGACTCCCCAAAGTAGACTCATCCATCTTCTTCCAATGGTGATTAAACCAAGGCAATGGAGACCAATGCTCTGATACCACTTGTAGGACCTTGAGAAGAGGTGTCCAGAGGGGGGTGATTAGACACTAAGTACCAAAGTTGCAGTTTTTAAGCTCTTTAAGTTTAAGTGGACTTTAGGCACAAGTTTAACATTCACAACACATAACAAGCAAGCATGCAAAGAGTATATGAGCAGCGGAAAGTAAAGCATGCAACTTGCAAGAATGTAAAGGGAAGGGTTTTGGAGGATTCAAACGCAATTGGAGACACGGATGTATTTTGGCGTGGTTCCGATAGGTGGTGCTATCGTACATCCACGTTGATGGAGACTTCAACCCATGAAGGGTAACGGTTGCGCGAGTCCACGGAGGGCTCCACCCACAAAGGGTCCACGAAGAAGCAACCTTGTCTATCCCACCATAACCGTCGCCCACGAAGGACTTGCCTCACTAGCGGTAGATCTTCATGAAGTAGGCGATCTCCTTGCCCTTACAAACTCCTTGGTTCAACTCCACAATCTTGTTGGAGGCTCCCAAGTGACACCTAGCCAATCTAGGAGACACCACTCTCCAAGAAGTAACAAATGGTGCGTTGATGATGAACTCCTTGCTCTTATGCTTCAAATGATAGTCTCCCCAACACTCAACTCTCTCTCATAGGATTTGGATTTGGTGGAAAGAAGATTTGAGTGGAAAGCAACTTGGGAAAGGCTAGAGATCAAGATTCATATGGTAGGAATGGAATATCTTGGCCTCAACACATGAGTAGGTAGTTCTCTCTCAGAGATAGGATGTTGGAAGTGTAGGTTCGTTCTGATGGCTCTCTCCACGAATGAAGAGGAGGTGGAGGGGTATATATAGCCTCCACACAAAATCTAACCGTTACACACAATTTACCAAACTCGGTGGGACCGAATCAACAAACTCGGTCAAACCGATTTAGTAAACCTAGTGACCGTTAGGGTTTTCGGTGGGACCAACATGCAACTCGATAGGACCGATATGGTTAGGGTTAGGGCATAATGTAATCTCGGTGAGACCTATTACACAAACTCGGTGAGACCGATTTTGGTAATTAGCTAACCAGAGAGTTGGTCAGGCAAACTCGGTTGGACCGATTACTCAAACTCGGTGGGACCGATTTTGGTAATGAGTCAACTAGGAAGTTTGCATTGTAATCTCGGTAGTACCGATTGCTCAAACTCGGTGAGACCGATTTTGATAATGGACATACCCAGAGAGATTACAATCCCATCTCGGTGAGACCGAGATCCCTATCGGTGAGACCGATTTGCCTAGGGTTTGTGGCAGTGGCTATGTCATCTGAACTCGGTGGCGCCGGATAGAAAGAATCGGTGGGGCCGAGTTTGACTTTAGGTTTAGGACATATGTGTGGAAATGGGAAAGTAGTTGAGGGTTTTTGGAGCATATCACTAAGCACTGTGGAGCAAGAAACTCATTAAGCAACACCTCATCCCTCCTTGATAGTATTGGCTTTGCCTATAGACTCAATGTGATGTTGGATCACTAAAATATAAAAGAAGAGTCTTGAGCTTGAAGCTTTAGCCAATCCTTTGTCCTTAGCATCTGGAAGGAGTTCCCACATCCTTTAGTCCATGCCACTCCAATGTTGAACTTGTCTGAAATATACTAGATAAAAGTGTTAGTCCAACAAGAGATATGTTGACATTAATTACCAAAACCACCTAGGGAGCACTTGTGCTTTCAACGTGTACGTGATGATTCCACCCAAACCTTTCCAAATAGGACCCCTCTTAATAGTACGGCTTTCCTATGACTCAAATCCACCGAAAATAAACGAAGAGAAACGTCGTCTTCAATAGTCTTCGAGGGGCACCAAATCGTCTTGTGCCTAGTGATGAAATGTCTGAAATACTCAATGCACACGATTAGTCCACAAAAGCATGGTCATCAATCACCAAAACAACTAAGGGATAAATATGCCCTTACACCATCGTATAGTTACAATGTCATGAGGCTGTAACAGCCAAACATGTCTACCAGGTGCTAGATTTAAGGAATACTTAGCTAGACTATCTGCCTCTACATTCGAATTTCTACTTTCATAAATGAAATTACAAGAGTTAAAACCATCCATACTAGATCTTATTTCTTTGATAATAGTTGCATGTTATCCACCTATGCCTTGAGCAATATCTCCTACAACCACCTCGAAGTCCAAAGAAATGATGATATTGGGTAGAAGGAGGTCTAGCGCCAGTGCTAGGGCCTTCCGGCAAGCAAGGGCCTTAAGCACTTGAGCATCAACACTTCCGGCGAAGGTGACACAGGAAGATCCCACAGTGGCCATTTGAATCTCTGCACACCATCGCAACAACTCCCATATCTTCACGCTGTGACACCGCACCCCGAAGCAGGGGGTATCCATGCATGGCGACGAATTCTTATTGATGTGGCCCTCACCAGATTTGGCTTACATTTAGCCAAAGTATCTAACTCGGATGTATTTCCTGACAAAGCCGTGAGTAGCTTGTGGTGATTGAAATTCATGCTCATAGACAGCTTTTCTTCGCGCATACCGTATTGACCACAAAGTCACCACCATTTAGCGCTTAAGGTGCGATGTATAGGGTGCCCACTACTTCCTCGCTAGGTCCTAAGTGGACTGTCGGCCCATGTTGCGTCTCCACCAGACTTGGGAATGTTCCCTCCGGTTTTCATGGATTGCTTTTTAGTTTACTTTTTATTGTGTTATCTTCTGTTTGTTTGTTCATTCTTCATGTTTATTCTTCTTTCCTTTTTAGTTTATTTTTCAAATTCATGAACTTTTCTTAAATACACATTTTTTTCAAATTTGTGAGCTTTCTAAATTCATGTTTTGAATTCATACACTTTCTTAAATTCTTGTTTTTTTTCAAATTTCAACAACTTTTTTCAAATCCATGAACACTTTTCAAGTTCGTGATTTTTTATCAAACCCGTGAGTTTTTTTAAATAAGTCAATTGGTCAAGGGCCAATCTATCAACGGGTAGGTCAATTGGTCAAACGATCGACTTTCAATAATAAACTTTTTTTAGGGTTAACTTCTTTTTGTTGAGAATCATTCAATTAATCAACTGAGCGAGTGGACGACGCGAGCGAGTGAGCAGACATGTTGCTGGGTCGGCCCACGCGAGTAGGGGTGGAAATGCCAGTTGGCTAGCGAGCGTGCACTGACTTGGAGCTCTCACGTGAGGGTTCCCTGCCGTGGCGGAAAACCCTATTCGCCGCTCGGAGCGTCGAACAGTCGATGCAACGCAGAGTCGAAAATCCTTAGCGCTAGAAATGGGTCGGTCAAACAACTAGGCAGCCAATTTTGGGAACCTTCTAGAAGGTTCCTTGAACCCTTTTTTTTGTTTATTTTACCGGTTTTCATTTTTTGGGGGGTTTTTCTGCTTTATTTTCTTTGCTTTCTGTTTCTTGTTCTTCTTTTCTCCTTTTTCTTTTTTTAAACAAAGTTCATGGAAATTTTTTTTTTAATTTCAAATAATGTTCTTGCTTTTAAAACATGTTCAAAATTTCCAAAATGGTTGTCTTTTCAAAAAATGTTGATAAATTCAAAAAATGTTCAGGAACTTCAAAAAAATTCTTATTTCAAAAAATGACACGAATGCTTTTGTTGAAAATTTTCACAACATTTCAATAAATGTTCGGCCGTTTAAAAAATGTTCCCATTTACAAACACTGTTCGCAAATTTCAAATTATGTTCACATTTTCAAAAAAATCAGGAGTCTAAAAATAGTTCGGTTTCAAAAAATATAAAAAAGTCCTTTTTTGAAAAAAAATCAGGAGTTTGAAAATATGTTCGTGGTTTCAAATTTCCCGTTTCAAAAAAATTGTTCCTGATATTGGAAAATATTTCAGTTTTAAAATTCTGTCCGCAAATTTGGAAATTGTTTTCATCTCACAGATCACTTCGTTTTTTTCAAAAAAAAATTGCTTTTGAATTCCAGAAATAATTCGGATATGCATTGCGGGTTGGTTTGTTATGTTTGGCACTGCTATATACCTAAATATTCTTATATATTACATACTATGCGTACATACCCTATGATTTGATAAATACAACATACAATATACAAAACTCAAGTGGTGGTAATTATCACCGGTGGTAGATAAAATTTGTCCTAAAAAAACACTCTTCAAATGCACATTTGAAAAATATTGAGGAAGTATTCGAAAAAATGTTGAATAAGTATTTTAAAATGTTGAAAAAAGTATTAAGAAAATGTTAAAAAATTATTTTAAAATATTGAATAAGTATGAAAAATGTTGAACAAGTATTTAAAAAATATTGGATATGTATTAAAAATATTGAATGAGTATTTGGAAAATATTAAACAAGTATTTAAAAATACAGTTTTGCTAGTTGAACGAGGTTGGACATGCCAGTTGGGGCGCGCTTGGCCCCCACATTTCAAGGGGGCGCCCAACTAGCATGTCCACCCTTGACACTGCACCAAGTTAGCTTGAAAAACGTTTTTATATTATTGGGACGGAGGGAGTAAATAGGAACCAACCTCATGTGATGCCTAACAAGAAACAACACGAAAAGGGGCTGAAAATTACAAATCTTGGTGCCCGAATCATACGGTTGAGACCTAACAAATTCTCGTCTGGGAGAGAATTAGTAAACCTGCTTTTTTTTTATCCCCTCTCCCTAGAGCATTATAAGAAAAGTACTATTACCTTTGTCCCAAAAAGTTTGTATTAAATTTGTTTAGATACGGATGTATCTAAGACGTTCTAGAGCATTATAAGAAAAGTACTATTACCTTTGTCCCAAAAAGTTTGTATTAAATTTATTTAGATACGGATGTATCTAACACTAAAACGTCTCTAAATACATCCGTATCGAGACAAATCTTATAAGACAAGCATTTTGAGATTGGAACATCTGGAACCTCTCTAGAGCATTAAGAAAAAAAAAGTAAGAAGATGGCAAAATTTAGAACAAACTTGCCAGCGTTCTCATTTGGTAGATGGCTCACAGTGATCATTTATTTATTTGATTGATGACGGGAAATGTTGCGCCTTCTAAAGTTGCACTTGTTTCCCCATGTTTTTGAACAGGTTTGTAAGAGTGCGCTAAAACAAGCCCGCCACTTGGTGACAGGAAAAAAGGACAGGGCAGTCATGAAGTGAAAGGATCTGTACACGAGTAGCCTGCCCCCCTGGTGGAGGGAAAAACACAAGGCAGTCATGAAAGTGAGCACTTCTGAGTAGATTGCAATCACTTCGATCCAGAAGCACTAAACAGGAGCCCAACAATGCACGTCAGTGACCTTGCAAGCATGTTCACTTCAAGCTACAGTTTCATGCAGAATCTACTCGAATAGATAGATAGGTAGAGATATAATAACATGATACCATGTCACACAATATCACAGCGTACGATAGCATAGTGCTAGCTAGCCAAACTGCAGGGGTCATAATTAAACATAAAACAAGCTGGGCGGCCATCTTTGGTTCTCATTTTTCCACCTCGTCTTCACACGTTTTCCTTGGTAACGGCCTGGGCTACGCTTCTAGCCCACTGCCAGAGAAAGCAGTAGCAGCAGCCACATACACAACTGTCACCTTGAAAGATCCATAGACCAAACTCTTCAACGCACGGTCGATGGATATCATGCGCCTGCAGGTAGAGAGAGGTAGGACAAATGAGATTATATGTACCGAAACCTGTCAAACAAACAAACAGGAAAATAAGGAAGAAATTGGGCCTCCGATATTCTACGTACTGCTGAAAGACACTTGGTTTCTTCTTTTTTTGAAGCTCGTCCAACCTCTTTAGCGTCTCATTGAACCCCGCCCAGCAGTCATCCTCTTTCTTCTGGATGTTGCGAGCATGCTGGATTGATACACATGGACAATGGTCAGTGTGCTTGCTTTGCATCATCAATCATCAAGTAAGCGCTGACCAGGATTGTTAAATAATCACTCCGTCCGGAATTACTTGTCGGAGATATGAATGTATCTGGACATATTTTAGTTCTAGATACATCCATTTTTATTCATATCTCTGCGACAAGTAATTCTGGACGGAGGGACTACGTAATTAAGAAGGATACTGTGTTGTCTGCCAGTTAAGTGAGGTTCGGTACATGCAGAATGCATGGTGCATGGTTATCATCTAGTCACAGAATCATACTTGCCGTATATATGGACAAATGAAGTCACAGAATCATACTCCCTCCGTCCCGAATTACTTGACTTAGATTTGTCTATACACGGATGTATCTAGACACGTTTTAGTGTGAGATACATCCGTATCTAGAAAAATCTGAGACAAGTAATTTGGGACGGAGGAAATACTAGCTAGGGAGTGCATCAAGCAGAAGATATCAAAGCCGCAGCAGCATCC
The DNA here is from genome assembly GCF_018294505.1 of Triticum aestivum. NCBI lineage: Eukaryota > Viridiplantae > Streptophyta > Magnoliopsida > Poales > Poaceae > Triticum > Triticum aestivum. The sequence continues at coordinate 66,860 of NW_025225322.1, forward strand.
ATCTTATGTGTTGCAACTAATTACAGTGTATGCGAAAGGGACGAGCAAAAAGGTCATCATGCTGGCATCTTCAACCAGGAAAAATAAGGTTGCTTAAAGATATGATTCGCATGCAGTCCTGTTGCCAGTAAGTCAGGATGTACAACAGCTTCTGGTCAGATTAAACAAGCTCTAGTACATATGACGATGCTAAGTAAGTAATTTAGCTCTTGTTTATAGTCTAGTGGCTGCACAGAATTCAATTATCGCAGGCTACATCCTTGATGTCGGCAGATAAATCATGAGATAAAAGATGTCAATTTTGGTTTAGATACCTCGCCGGAGAGCTGGCGGGAGCGCATGAGGCTGCCTGGCTCGAGGAGGTGTCGCTCCGCCACCTGCGATCGCTGGAGCAGGCCAGCAAGGATGAGTAAACAGTCATTCTCGGATCAAACAGGAAAATAAGTTGCTTAAATGATAAGCACCAGTAGGTCAGGATGGGCAGTTTTTTTTTTTGTTGATAAAAGAGAGGTGGCCTCCCTATTTCCAGTAACAGAAACCACCGAGTCTTTCTTACTCCCTCTGTTCACTTTTATAAGACCTTGAAGACATTTCAGACAATGTATAAAACAACCCATTTTGAGTTGTCTGAAATGGCTTACAAAAGTGAACGGAGGGAGCACATGATATAGACTACAAAGAACAAAACACACACACACACACACACACACACACACACACGCAGGCACGCACGCACGCACGGACGCACGGACGCACGCATGATCCACCTGAAACATGAGAAGGAGATGCCTCCCTCCCTCCCCTGCACGATCACCTAAGGTTTGGCCGGACACACAGCCCAAACAAGCAACCAGTTTTATCATATCAAGTATACCAAACTTCAGTAGACGCAAATATCATATTACAGACTTGGAACACAGGAACAAAGAAGGGGGGAAGGAAACATGCATCAGGATGGTCAGGTTAAGTAATCTTGCTTTGTTTCTAGTAGATGTTGCTGTTTCGGTTGCACAGAATTCGATTATGGCTGGCTACATCGAGTCTTGATGCTGTAATCATGATGAAAAAATTAAAGATGTCAATTTCTAGTAGATGTTGCTGTTTCGGTTGCACAGAATTCGATTATGGCTGGCTACATCGAATCTTGATGCCGTAATCATGATGAGAAAAATTAAAGATGTCAATTTCTAGTAGATGTTGCTGTTTCGGTTGCACAGAATTCGATTATGGCTGGCTACATCGAGTCTTGATGCCGTAATCATGATGAGAAAAATTAAAGATGTCAATTTCCAGTAGATGTTGCTGTTTCGGTTGCACAGAATTCGATTATGGCTGGCTACATCGAGTCTTGATGCCGTAATCATGATGCGAAAAA
>NW_025225322.1:68475-93010 GCF_018294505.1 Triticum aestivum
ATGCCGTAATCATGATGAGAAAAATTAAAGATGTCAATTTCTAGTAGATGTTGCTGTTCCGGTTGCACAGAATTCGATTATGGCTGGCTACATCGAGTCTTGATGCCGTAATCATGATGAGAAAAATTAAAGATGTCAATTTCCAGTAGATGTTGCTGTTTCGGTTGCACAGAATTCGATTATGGCTGGCTACATCGAGTCTTGATGCCGTAATCATGATGCGAAAAAATAAAGATGTCAATTTTGGGTAAGATACCTCGCCGGAGACCTTGGTGGAGAGCTGGCGGGAGCGCATGAGCCTGCTTGGCGCGAGCAGGCGTCCCTCCTCCGCGACCGCCGCCTGCGTTCGCTGGAGCAGAGAGCCGCCGAGCCTCCTCGCCGCGCACCGAACCGCGGCCATCGTCGCCGGCCTGCCAACAGTATATCGGTTAGGGATTAGGATGACGAGTCCGTCACGAATCACCACCAACGGCCGGCACCGGCTCCCCCACCCCCTGCCCCCATAGAGACACAGCACACACACCATCGATCGGATTGCACTTCTGTGGAGATTTCGGTCGATTTCGGTGAGCGTACCTTGGGGATCTTGGCGTTCCTCGCGCGGCTAGGGTTCGTCGTTCGCCTCCGCCGAGAAGAAAGACAGACGGGGAAAGTTGGTGTGGGTGTGGTTTCTTGCGCTGTCGGGAGGGTGCGGTGCGGTGCGCCAACTTATTATAATCTTGCGACCCGGCCCAGCCCAATGCAGTTCTTGTTCTTGTAGAGTTCTTGTTCCTAGAGGTTTCGGCCCAACTGGATTGCACTCCGTGGAGATTTCGGTAGTTTTTTTTTCCTTTTTTAAAAAAACATGGAGGTTTCAACAGGTTATTACAACTTTGTTATTTTCTTCTTCTATTTTTGGCAGCACTAAATTTGGGGATCCACTAGAAGAAAAACTATATTTGGGAAAGAAAATGCTATATCTTTTTTTTGTGTATTTTTCTCTGCTAGTTTATCGGTTATCCTTTCTTATTAAATTCTGGTTGGTTTTTTTTAATACTTTATTTTTCTCTCTTTTTTAATGGATGTTGACACCATTCTTCAAATACATGTAAACCTTTTTTTTATAATTGCACGATCATTTTTTTACACCATGTGACAAACTTTTACATTCGACAAACAATTTTTCAACCCGAGGTAAACATTTTTTAAAAACTATGTATATCAACATTTTTTTTTCATTACATGAATATTCTTACAAGTTGTAGGAGTTGTGGCGACTTTTTTTTTTCTTTAACGACATGAATATTGGCATTTTATAAACTTATAATCTCACGAGAGTTCTTGTTCTTCCACGTTTCGGGCCAACTGTGAGGATTTTGGTAGGTTTCCCTTTTCTTTCTTCTTCTAGCCCTTGTTTTGCAGCCCAAACTGTTCGTTTGTTCCAATTTTGCTTTTCACAAAAGGGGCCCGGTTTTTTCTTATTTGGCAAGCAATCGCATACCCATGCAGTGCCCGACCCTTTGCAGTTATTTTCATATGTTTCTTCCCCAACGGTTTATTTTCTCTTTCGTGTGTCATTTAATTGCATGAGGGACACCCGTTCGAGTCAACTTCTTATTATCATCATCACTTGATTCTTCGACTTGGACATGTTTGGCCTTCAAAGCAAGGTTGGTCTTTTTGACTTCCTTCTTGCATAACAAGTTGTTTCTTTCCATTGAGCTCATGCTCATCATATTGCAAGATGGTACCAATCAAATCATCGAGAGTCATGGTTGAGAACCCATGCTCACGCTCTTATGGACCAAACCATGTTCTTATAGCGAGGAGCAAGAGCAGTGAGTAACTTGTCCACAAGGAATCCTATATACTTAAGAAGTTCATCCCCACTACCATATTTATCTAAACATGCAGACTGTCCACATCAACATCTAGCCATGTCAGCAACTCTAAACATAAATATGTGCCATGTCATGCCTTCAGTTTCCATTTGCATGCAAACAGACCGAAGCCCAGCCCCTTGCGTTTTCTTTCCTGCGGTAGTAGTAAACAACTTCGCACTTTATGCATTCTCCCGTGTCATTAATTGATGTTTAACTAGCGCACAGTTCTTCTCTATACTACCTTATAAAGTTCCACCACACCATCTGATTCGTCTCCCTTAATCAGCGGCGTCACTACACCCGTTAAACTCCCTCGGGCCATCCAACTTCCTGCACATTGCAGCCTATAATAATGGCAAATCAAGGATTAAAAGCCCCCATTGGGGCATTGCGTTGTGGTGAGTGGTGACCGCAGGGCTCAGCTCCAGTTAGATCACCGGCCTCTGATCATGTATCCAGATGGAGCGGTCCGTGACCTAGGGCCTCGCGTCCTCTTCCTCTCCCAATGTCCCTACCCGACCCATTCTGTCTGCAGGTACCAAGGACCTACAAGTTACTACTGTTGTAATTGCTCAAGGCGTTGAATTTGGAGACCTCCACACTTCCACAGTCGACCGGCCGCAGGTAGCCTGATGCAGCCCACATAATGTTTGCTCCATGATCGAAGTTTGGTGTCATATCCAGCGCCTCCACCCTGTGTCTCTGCCTATTGCATCATGGACAAGTCCCCTCCTCTTATCTAGCCTTTGACTGCAGCAAAGACCTCGCCCATGAGTAGGTAAATAACGAATGGCGTCAATCCTCGATTATTTCTCCTAAATTAATCTTGCCCTGCGGTTAATTTTCTTCATGCACCTCTATTTTTTTCTCATATATACTGAATTACTGATTGTAGTGCTCGGCGAAGTTTGGATTCTCCATTGCTGCAGGTCCTCCCCCTCATGGCATTTGTACCATGTAGCATGTTGTTCCTTCTTTTTTGTGTTAAATCTGAAATGTAGCAGTTTATTTCTGATTGCTCCATTCCTAATCCTCCTCTTACCTTGCTACTTTAGCGTGAGGTTATGCTACATGATTTGCATATTATGTCCTCCCGCTCATGGCATCTATACCACGTGGCAACACATTCCTTTTTTTGTTTTGTGGGAATCGTAGCAGGCTATTGCTGATTGCTCTATTAGTAATCCTCCTATTATTTTGCAACTTTACCATAAGGTTGTGCTACATGATTTGCTTATTATTTTTTGCAACGCCTCCTGTAGTTCTGTTCAGAGATGGATGAAATATCGAATTATTTTTCATCCCATGGATGCATGTTTATTGATTTATTTTTTGGCTTTTTGTCAAATTATGCTGTCTCATCATTTCTTATATCAGAACAATGAAGCATATATGATTGGACGTATATGATTAAGGTACAGGAAACAGTAGGATGTCTTATACAAATAAGTTAATTTTAACAGGCACGCATAAGATAAAAGTAAGGAAGATGATAACATTAGATTATCGAGCCATTCTTGAGTAGTACATATTGCTTTCCTAACTCTATGGGGTAACTCCATATATAATTCATGTTTAAAAGTTTCCTTCCAATTACCCAAAAGCCAACGTGCCTCATCATCATGCCTCTGATCTTACCAAAATATGAAGCGTCCATTTGGTTTTCAATTATTTTTCCCAAAGTGTGTTCCTTATTTCAATTTCTGTCAAGACTGTCAAGGGCAACCCATGTACAAAAGAACAAATAGTTTAGAACCCAGTAATTAAGAATGAAGCACTAACGACATGTTCTCACAAAAAACATTAAATACCCCGCGCTAATTGTAAACCGAATAATTAAGCTAGCTGCATGGATAATATGATTTTCTCATTATATATTTTTTGAATTATAAATCATATTTATCATGCATGAAAAAAGATAATTATATTAAATAAATATATTACAATTATATAATAACACATATATGTACATTCGGATTTAGTTATCATACTACTAATCCAAATATTCATCTTCAATAAAATCAAATCACATTGGTATATATTGCAACCTATTCCGCAGCAACGCGCGGGGTATTATCTAGTTTACCAGTTATAGTGAAACCATCATCGCCCCTTTCATGCTCAAAGCTTTTAATTTGAGAAGCAAGAGTATTTAGGCATTCATTTAGATCTTGAGGCGACTCATCCTTCTCTCTCACGAAGTAGTCCAGCTCACTCTTGGCAACTTCATATCTTGTTTGCTAGAGTGTGGTGGTGCCGGTCTTGGTTAAAACAAGAGCATCCCGTAGTTGCTTGGTGGTGTTCATGTTGAGGTACTCTCTTCTCTCACTTGCGGATAGGCCCTTCCTTATCATCATGAGTGCGGTGGAGTTCAGTTGCTCATTGTAAGCCTTCAACAAAGTGAGATCAATGGAGTTCGCGGAGTTGTAGCCTTCTTCCACAATTTACCACAACTCATCACAAGAACTCTTGGTATGATCCTACTTCTCAATTTTCCACGGTGAGAATTGACGGAGTGAATTCTCGTCAGATCCCTTGGTAGGGGCCCAAGCACAGCTGGAAGTCATGGGCCGGAGGTCACAAGAGGGGTTTATCTAGGTCCAGGCCTCCGGAGAGTAATGCCCTACATTCTGCTGGTTTTGATGATTCATAGTGGAGGGATACCTCGTGCAAAGGGTTACAATGGTGTATGAGTTTGCTACCAAGAGTTCTCCTATCTTAGGATCGATCATAAATGAGTACCCTAGCCCCCTTTATATAGATAGGAGAGGTCTAGGGTTTACATGCCAGATGCGATCTAGGCGTTGCCGCCCTCTAGTCTTGGGCGTCAAGAAGGTCGTCTTGCCTCCTAGGGTTTTGCACCGTGTCCTGGGCCTGGTGGGCCCCTTGTGGTTGATGAGGTCGGTTTCCTGGGTGTTAGCACCCCTGATAGAGGACCCCGTTAGTAGCCCCCGAGCGTGGCGGGGTCGCGAGACCTCCGTGAGGCTTTCTTATCTTCTTGTGTTCCTGGAGCCTAGTCGAGACGCCAACGCCTTGGCGGCCTGTGGAAGATTCGGCGCCCATTCTTCAGGGTCGTTACTATCTTGACGTTGTTGCTGTCATGGGCCTCCGTGCCTTGACTCTGGTCTTGACGGTGAGGGGCCACCACCTTTTGCTTTTCCTGAAGAACCACCACAGTGAATAGTAGAATTGGCTCGGAGACCGACGCTAGCCGGGTCTTGAATCATTATGGCAAGTCCGCCCAGATTCCCGCGCATGTTGGACGTAAATGGGAACCGCCCACCGGGCGTGGGCCGCGTGGGTGCGGAGACACCTTGATTTTTGGCTTGCCCGTAGTGGGTCATAAGAGTAGCTGGGGGAATGAGTGGGATTCATTCCGCCCCCATATTCCTCCTTCGCCTCTACTTCGCTCCGCTGCCATTGCAACATTTGTTGTCTTTGGTCCTGTCTCTTCCTCCTTGAACCTCTGCTTCGCTTCGCTGCCATTGCGACATTTGTTGTCTTTGGTCAGGTCTCTTCCTCCCCTTAGCGGCGAGAAATGAGTCAATCAGGTTCCTCGACTGGCGCCCATAGCACACATGTGACCAAGGAAGCGGAAAGGAGGCGGATGGCTCTAGTGCCATCGTAGAGCCGCAGCCTAACTCTCATGCTTTCGTCAGCCGATGGACCCGCTCCATCATCTCCGACGGGAAGATCCAGAAGCTAAGGGCGGAGGGGTCATTCCCATCCAACCTCTCATATTGGACCCCCTTATCAATGGAGGAGTTTCCGGCGCAGCTGACCGGCGTGCGTGTCCTCCACCTGGACTTCTTCGGGCGAAGCCTCAGGTCCCCCTACATTCGGTTGTGCGGGGGCTTCTCTTTTTCTTCAGCATACATCTTCATCATCTTAACCCCACCTGCATTCTGCATATAACAAACTTCATTACATTCTGGGAGTGCTTTCTTGGGGCCGCCCCTCACTTTGACCTCTTCTGACGCCTTTTTTGCGTCAAGGGTCAGATGAGTGGTAGATCGGTCTATGATATTGGTAGGGCCAGTCTTCAGCTACATCCCCATTCCCCCTTTGTAAGGGAATATTTATCCCTTAGTTGTTTTGGTGATTTATGACAATACTTTTGCGGACTAATCATGTGCATTGAGTATTTCAGATATTTCATCACTAGGCACAAGACGATTTGGTGCCCCTCGAAGACTATTGAAGACGGCGTTGCTCTTCGTTTCTTTTCGGTGGATTTGAGTCATAGGAAAGCCGTACTATTAAGAGGGGGTCCTCTTTGGAAAGTTTTGGGTGGAATCATCACGTACACATCTTCTCCTTTGCACCGCCTTTCCTTTGGCACTTTGGAGCATCCTCCGTCTTTTCTTGTCTATGCAAAAATGTCATGTTTGCTGATCTGGGGCATGTGGTAGTACTGCTCCTAGGAGCGGTAGTACCACAGGCCCTTGTGGTAGTACCGGCCTCTGGCGCGGTAGTACCGCAAGTGCCCACGGTAGTACCGCTTCCTTTGAGCGGTAGTACTGTGACCTCAGGCCAGGCGCTGTTGCTATTGCGGTAGTAGGGTGGATGTAATTTTTTTACATCCGCGCCAGGTGCGCGGTAGTACCATGCGCTCTGGTCAGGCTCAGCAATTGGCAAGGCAGTAGGAGCGGATGTAAATTTTTACATCCGCACCCCGCGCGGTAGTACCGCTCCTGGCTTACGGTACTACCGTGTCGGATTTTTGCACAGATCCCAACTCAGCGGAAGTTGCCACGGATGTATTTTTATATGTCTATGCCTTCCCAATATCTGGACCATCCCTGCCTTGTGGTAGTACCGCAAGGGGGAGCAATAGTACCGGGCCAGCGGTTCTACCGCCCTCTACTTCTTTTGCATCTGGGTTGTTCGGGTCTCTGCTGCACAGGCGGTAGTACCGTGGGGCCCTGTGGTAGTACCGTGTGCCCTTGCGGTAGTACCATGATACGCAGGCTGAGTTGGTGGATAATGGTTGGATTTTTTCTTCCACTATATAAGGGGTGTCTTCTTCTCCGAGTTGACTATCTCTGCCGTCCCCAAGCTCCATTGTTGCTCCAAGCTCCATTTTTGCCCGATCTCTCTCCCTAGCCAATCAAACTTGTTGATTTTCTAGGGATTGCTTGAGAAGGCCCCGATCTACACTTCCACCAAGAGAAATTTGATTCCCCCCACTAATCCCTTGCGGATCTTGTTACTCTTGGGTGTTTGAGCACCCTAGACGGTTGAGGTCACTGTCGGTGTCAAAACCGGCGGATCTCGGGTAGGGGGTCCCGAACTGTGCGTCTAGGATCGATGGTTACAGGAGACGAGGGACATGATGTTTACCCAGGTTCGGGCCCTCTCTATGGAGGTAATACCCTACTTCCTGCTTGATTGATCTTGATGAATATGAGTATTACAAGAGTTGATCTACCACGAGATCGTAATGGCTAAACCCTAGAAGTCTAGCCTGTATGACTATGATAATGAGTATATGCTATCCAGACTACGCCCTTCGATTTATATAGACACCGGGGGGATCTAGGGTTACATAGAGTTGGTTACATAAGAAGGAATCTTCATAGTTGGTCGCCAAGCTTACCTTCCACGCCAAGGAGAGTCCTATCCGGACATGGGTACAGTCTTCGGCCTTCACGTCTCCACAACCCATCAGTCCGGCCCATGGATAATAGGCCGGACGCCCGAGGACCCCTTAGTCCAGGACTCCCTCAGTAGCCCCTGAACCTGGCTTCAATGACGAGGAGTCCGGCGCGCACATTGTCTTCGGCATTGTTATACGTCTCCGTCGTATCTACTTTTCCAAACACTTTTGCCCTTGTTTTGGACTCTAACTTCCATGATTTGAATGGAACTAACCCGGGCTAACGTTGTTTTCAGCAGAATTGCCATGGTGTTGTTTTATGTGCAGAAAACAAAAGTTCTCGGAATGACCTGAAACTCCACGGATCATCTAGTTAAAAATAATAAAAAATCCTCGCCAAAGATGAAGGCCAGGGGGCCCACCACCTGTCCACAAGGGTGGGGGGCGCGCCTGCCCCCCTAGGGCGTGTCCCCTACCTCGTGGGCCCCCTGGAGACCTTCCGACGCCAACTCTGACTCTATATATTTGCTTTCAAGGAGGGAAAAATCAAGGAGAAGAAATCATCACGTTTTACGATACGGAGCCGCCGCCAAGCCCTAAAACCTCTCGGGAGGGCTGATCTGGAGTCTGTTTGGGGCTCCGGAGAGGGGGATTCATCGCCGTCGTCATCATCAACCATCCTCCATCACCAATTTCATGATGCTCACCGCCGTGCGTGAGTAATTCCATCGTAGGCTTGCTGGATGATGATGGGTTGGATGAGATCTATCATGTAATCGAGTTAGTTTTGTTAGGGTTTGATCCCTAGTATCCACTATGTTCTGAGATTGATGTTGCTATGACTTTTCCATGCTTAATGCTTGTCACTAGGGCCCGAGTGCCATGATTTCAGATCTGAACCTATTATGTTTTCATGAATATATGTGAGTTCTTGATCCTATCTTGCAAGTCTATAGTCACCTACTATGTGTTATGCTCCGGCAACCCCGAGGTGACAATAATCGGGACCACTCCCGGTGATGATCATAGTTTGAGGAGTTGATGACAATAATCGGGATCACTTCTGTGGAGATTTCAGTCGATTTCGGTGAGCGTACCTTGGGGATCTTGGCGTTCCTCGCGCGGCTAGGGTTCGTCGTTCGCCTCCGCCGAGAAGAAAGACAGACGGGGAAAGTTGGTGTGGGTGTGGTTTCTTGCGCTGTCGGGAGGGTGCGGTGCGGTGCGCCAACTTATTATAATCTTGCGACCTGGCCCAGCCCAATGCAGTTCTTGTTCTTGTAGAGTTGTTCCTAGAGGTTTCGGCCCAACTGGATTGCACTCCCTGGAGATTTCGGTAGTTTTTCTTTCTTTCTTTAGACATGGAGATTTCGACAGGTCATTAGTACATCTTGTTCTTTGCTTCTTCTATTTTTGGCACCACTGAACTTGGGGATCCACTATATTTGGGGTATACACACATAGTAGGCATGTTCTAACCGAAAATGCTATATCTTGCCTTCTGCAAGACTGAAGAAGCACTCGCCTCTAGCGATTCATAGCGGGCCGTGCTCCACTAGCAAAAGAGGTGTGCTAGCCCTAGTGGTTTTGGGAACCTTATGTGATGTTCCAGAAGGTTCCTTCTAGGGTTTTTCTTTTTTGTGTGTATTTTTCTCTACTAGTTTATCGGTTTTCTTTTCTTATTAATTTTTCTTAATAAATACTTTTCTCTCTCTCTTTTTTAATGGATGTTGACATTTTTCACAATATATGCTGGTCATTCTTCAAATACATGTAAAACTTTTTTTAATTGTACGATCATTTTTTTACACCATGCAACAAACTTCTACATTCGACAAACAATTTTTCAATCCGAGGTAAACATTTTTTATAAACTAGGTATATCAACATTTTTTTTATAACATGAATATTCTTACAAGTTGTAGGGGTTGTGGGGACTTTTTTTTCTCTAACGACATGAATATTGGCATTTTATAAACTTATAATCTTGCGAGGGTTCTTGTTCTTGCACGTTTTGGCCCAACTATGAGGATTTTGGTAGGTTTCCCTTTTCTTTCTTCTTTTAGCTCTTTTTTTTGCAGCCCAAACTGTTCACTTGTTCCAATTTTGCTTTCCACAAAAGGGGCCTAGTTTTTTCTTGTTAGTTATTGTACACAATGGTACTGAACATGTAGAGCAAAAGAGACGAGACTTGCGTGGCAATAAAATTTCATGCAGACTTCGCTCCATGGTCGGCGCAAAAGCAACCCCCTCCTCCCATTCCAGACTGTAATCAAGAGTAAGATAACTATTCAGAGAGGGATTCAGAGGAGCACACCACTCCTATTTACCCCCTGAGGTCTTTTGCTCTAACTTGGCATGCTGATGTTGGTCATCTCATACATATGGTGCCTTGCATTGCTTATTTCATACATAAAATATGTCATCTGCTTAGTTTAGACATGCATTGTGTGAATGCCATCTGTTTAGTTTCTATATCATATATGTGAATCATGAAACGCCATCTTGTTTAGCCAGGCATCATATATGTGAATTTTGCAATGCCATCCTATTTAGCCAATCATCTTATATGTGAATTATATCATGCCATCCTTTTTTATTACGTATTAAATTTTTCAACAATTTTAGTACATTCAATTTTAGTACATTCATACGAGATGTTCCAAGAGCTGAAATTGGTATTTTAGGTTCATGCCCGTGTTGAGAGGTATGATACCTCTGACAAGTTCTTTGTCTACAAGATGGAGGAGATAGCTCAGCCAGTGAGCATGTGCTTAGAATGTCTGGGTGCTATAATCGCTAGAATCAAGTGGGAGTTAATCTTCTAGATAAGATAGTGATTGACGGAGTTCTCCAGAAACTATCACCAAGCTACTAGAACTTTGTGATGAGCTATAACATGCAAGGGATGGAGATGATTCCGGAGCTATTCGCGGTAGGCTGCGAAGGTAGAAATCAAGAAGGAGCATCAAGTGTTGATGGTTAACAAGACCACTGGTTTCAAGAAGGGAAAGGGCAAGAAGGGAAACTTCATGTATGGCAAGCCAGTTGCCGCTCCACTGAAGAAACCCAAGGTTGAACCCAAACCCGAGACTAATTGCTTCTATTTTAAGGGGAACGCTCACTGGTAGCGGAACTACTCCAAATACTTGGTAGATAAGAAGGGTGGTAACTTCAACAAAAGTATATTTGATATACGTGTTATTGATGTGTACCTTACTACTACTCCTAGTAGCACCTGGGTATTAGATACCGGTTCAGTTGCTAATATTGGTAACTCGAAACAAAAGCTGTGGAATATACGGAAACTAGCTAAGGGAGAGGTGATGATGTATGTTGGAAGTGTTTCCAAGGTTGATGTGATCACCATCGCATGCTCCCTCTACCTTCGGGATTAGTGTTAAACCTAGATAAATGTTATTTGGTGTCTGCATTGAACATGAACATGATTAGATCATGTTTATTGCAATATTGTTATTCATTTAAGAATAATGGTTATTCTGTTTACATGAATAATACCTTCTATGGTCATGCGCCCAATGTGAATGATTTATTGAATCTCGATCATAGTGAATATGTTCATAACATTGATGCCAAAAGATGTAGAGTTGATAATGATAGTACCACTTTCTTGTGGCACTGTCGCTTAGGTCATTGATACGTCTCCAACGTATCTATAATTTTTTATTGTTCCATGCTATTATATTACCCCTTTTGGATGTTTATGGGCTTTATTTTACACATTTATGTCATTTTTGGGACTAATCTATTAACCGGAGGCCCAGCCCATATTGTTGTTTTATTGCCTGTTTCAGTATTTCGAAGAAAAGGAATATCAAACGGAGTCAAACGAAATGAAACCTTCGGCAGCGTGATTTTTAGGAAGAATATGATCCGGGAGACTTGGAGTGCAAGCCAGGGGATCATCGAGGGAGCCACGAGACAGGGAGGCGCGCCTACCCCCTGGGCACGCCCTACCCTCTCGTGGGCTCCTCGAGGCTCCCCCGACTGACGTCTTTCGCCTATATAAGCCTATGTACCCTAAAAACATCGATAACAAAGATAGATCGGGAGTTCCGCCGCCGCAAGCCTCTGTAGCCACCAAAAACCTCTCGGGAGCCCGTTCCGGCACCCTGCCGGAGGGGGAATCCCTCACCGGTGGCCATCTTCATCATCCCAGCGCTATCCATGACGAGGCGGGAGTAATTCACCCTTGGGGCTGAGGGTATGTACTAGTAGCTATGTGTTTGATCTCTCTCTCTCTCTCTCTCTCTCTCGTGTTCTCTCTATGGCACGATCTTGATGTATCGCGAGCTTTGCTATTATAGTTGGATCTTATGATGTTTCTCCCCCTCTACTCTCTTGTGATGAATTGAGTTTCCCTCTTGAAGTTATCTTGTCGGATTGAGTCTTTAATGATTTGAGAACACTTGATGTATGTCTTGCCGTGCTTATCTGTGGTGACAATGGGATATCACGTGCCACTTGATGTATGTTTTGGTGATCAACTTGCGGGTTCCGCCCATAAACCTATGCATAGGGGGTTGGCACACGTTTTCGTCTTGACTCTCTGGTAGAAACTTTGGGTCACTCTTTGAAGTACTTTGTGTTGGTTGAATAGATGAATCTGAGATTGTGTGATGCATGTCGTATAATCATGCCCACGGATACTCGAGGTGACAATGGAGTATCTAGGTGACATTAGGGTTTTGGTTGATTTGTGTCTTAAGGTGTTATTCTAGTACGAACTCTTGAATAGATTGATCCGAAAGAATAACTTTGAGGTGGTTTCGTACCCTACCATAATCTCTTCGTTTGTTCTCCGCTATTAGTGGCTTTGGAGTGACTCTTTGTTGCATGTTGAGGGATTGTTATATGATCTATCTATGGTATTATTGTTGAGAGAACTTGCACTAGTGAAAGTATGAACCCTATGCCTTGTTTCCTATCATTGCAGTACCGTTTACGCTCACTTTATCATTAGTTACCTTGCTGTTTTTATATTTTCAGATTACAAATACCTATATCTACTATCCATATTGCACTTGTATCACCATCTCTTCGCCGAACTAGTGCACCTATAAAATTTACCATTGTATTGGGTGTGTTGGGGACACAAGAGACTCTTTGTTATTTGGTTGCAGGGTTGTCTGAGAGAGACCATCTTCATCCTACGCCTCCCACGGATTGATAAACCTTAGGTCATCCACTTGAGGGAAATTTCCTACTGTCCTACAAACATGTGCACTTGCAGGCCAGGGCCAACAACGTCTACAAGAAGAAGGTTGTGTAGTATACACCAATCATATTGGTATAAAATGCATGAAGAAACTCCATGCTGATGGAATTTTGGAGTCACTTGATTTTGAATCACTTGACACATGCGAACCATGCCTCATTGGCAAGATGACTAAAACCCCGTTTTTCGGAACAATGGAATGGGCAAGTGACTTGTGGGAAATCATACATGCTGATGTGTGCGGTCTGATGAGTGTTGACGCGTGCGGTGGAATTCGTTATTTCCTCACCTTCCCCGATGATTTGAGTAGATATGGGTATGTTTACTTAATGAAGCATAAGTCTGAAACATTTGAAAAGTTCAAGAAATTTCAGAGTGAAGTTGAGAATCATCGTAACAAGGAGATTAAATTCCTACGATCCGATCGAGGGAGAGAATATCTGAATTATGAGTTTGGAAATCACTTAAGACAATGTGGAATTGTTTCACAGTTGATGCCACCTGGAACACCACAGCGTAATGGTGTGTCCGAACATCGTAATCGTACCTTATTGGATATGGTGCGTTCTATGTTGTCTCTTGCCGATCTACCACTATCGTTTTGGGGTTATGCATTAGAGACAACTACATTCACTTTAAATAGGGCACCATCTAAGTCCGTGGAGACGACACCATATGAACTGTGGTTCGGCAAGAAACCTAACTTGTCATTCCTTAAGGTTTGGGGCTATGATGCTTATGTCAAAAGGCTTCTGCCGGAAAAGCTTGAACCCAAATCAAAAAAATGCGTCTTCATAGGATACCCAAAAGAGATGATTAGGTATACCTTCTATCTCAGATCCAAGGGCAAAGTGTTTTTCGCTAAGAACGGGTCCTTTCTCAAGAAAGAGTTTCTCTCGAAAGAATTGAGTGGGAGGAAGATAGAACTTGATGAGGTTGTTCAACCTTTACTTCAACCAGAGAGTAGCGCAGCATAGAAAGATGTTTCTATGGCACCTACGTCATTTGAAGAGGAAGCTAATGATGATGATCATGAAGCTTCAGATCAAGTTATTGCCAAACCTCGTTGGTCGACGGGGTACGTACAACTTCTGAGTGGTACGTTAACCATGTCTTAGAGGTCATGTTGTTGGACAACGATGAACATATGAGCTGAGAAGCGATGGTGGGTCCAGATTCTAACAAATGGCTAGGAGCCATGAAATCCAAGATAGGATCCATGTACGAGAAAAAAGTATGGACTTTGGTGAACTTGCCCGATGATCGGCAAGCCATTGAGAATAAATGGATCTTTAAGAATAAGACAGACGTTGATGGTAGTGTCACCATTTATGAAGCTCGACTTGTCGCAAAGAAGTTTCCAACAAGTTCAAGGAGTTGACTATGATGAGACTTTCTCACTCATAGCGATGCTAAAATCTGTTGGAATTATGTTAGCAGTTGCTGCATTTTCATTTACGAAAGCTAGCAGATGGATGTCAAAACAAAGTTTCCTTGATAGTTTCTGTGAGGAAAGTTTGTATGTGATACAACCAGAAGGTTTTGTTGATCCTAAGGTTGCTAAAAGGTATGCAAGCTCCAGTGATCCTTCTATGGACTAGAGCAAGCATCTCGGAGTTGGAACATACGCTTTGATGAGGTGATCTAAGCTTTTGGGTTCATACAAAGTTTGCAAGAAACTTGTATTTACAAGAAAGTGAGTGGGAGAACTACAACATTTCTGATAAGTATATGTAGATGCCATATTGTTGATCAGAAATGATGTAGAATTTCTGGCAAGCATAAAGGGTTGGTTGAAAGGAGTTCTTCAAAGGAATACCTGGGTAAAGCTGCTTACATATTGGGTGTCAAGATCTATAAAGATAGATCGAGACGCCTGATAAGGCTTCCACTGAGCACATACCTTGACATGATTTTGAAGGAGTTCAAAATGGATAAGTCAAAGAAGGAGTTCTTGCCTGGGTGGTAAGGTGTGAAGTTGAGTGAGAATCAAAGCTCGACCACGGCAGAAGAAGAGAAAGGACGAAGGTCGTCCCCTATGCCTTAGCCATAGGCTCTATGCGGTATGCCATGCTATGTACCGCACCTGATGTGTGCCTTGCCACGTGTCTGGCAAGGGGCTAAAAGAGTGATCCAGGAGTGGATCACTAGACAACGGTTAAAATTATCCTTAGAGGAATAAGGAAATGTTTCTCGGTTATGGAGGTGATAAAGAGTTTGGCGTAAAGGGTTACGTCGATGTAATCTTTAACACCTATCCGGATGACTCTGAGTAGCAAACCGGATACATATAGTGGAGCAACCATTTGGAATAGCTTCAAGTGGAGCACGGTAGCAGCATCTACAATAAGACATAGAGATTTGAGAAGTACATGCGGATCTGAATGTTCCAGACCCATTGAGTAAAACCTCTCTCATAAGCATAACATGATGAAACCCCAGAACTCATTTAGTGTTAATCACATGGTGATGTGAACTAGATTATTTACTCTAGTAAACTCTTTGGGTGTTAGTCACATGGCGATGTGAACTATGAGTGTTAATCACATGGCGATGTGAACTAGATTATTGGCTCTAGTGCAAGTGGGAGAGTGTTGGAAATATGTCCTAGAGGCAATAATAAATTGGTTATTATCATATTTACCTGTTCATGATAATTGTTTATTATCCATGCTAGAATTGTATTAATCGAAAACTCAGATACATGTGTGGATACATAGACAACAATGTGTCCCTAGTGAGCCTCTAATAGACTAGCTCGTTGATCAAAGATGGCTATGGTTTCCTAGTCATGGACATGAGTTGTCATTTGATAACGGGATCACATCATTAGGAGAATGATGTGATGGACAAGACCCAAACTATAAACATAGCATATGATCATATCAAGTTTATTGCTATCGTTTTCTGCATGTCAAGTATATATGTTCCTATGACCATGAGATCATGCACCTCACTAACACCAGAGGAATACCTTGTGTGTACCAAACGTCGCAACGTAAATGGGTGACTATAAAGGTGCTCTACAGGTATCTCCGAGGGTGGTTGTTGAGTTGGCATGGATCAAGACTGGGATTTGTCACTTCGTATGATGGAGAGGTATCTCTAGCCCTCTCGGTAATACAACATCACAAGAAGCTTGCAAGCAATGTGACTAATGAGTTAGCCACGGGATCTTGTATTACGGAATGAGTAAAGAGACTTACCAATAACGAGATTGAACTAGGTTTGGAGATACTGACGACCGAATCTCGGGCAAGTAACATATCGATAGACAAAGGGAACTTCATGCGGGATTAGCTGAATCCTTGGCATCGAGGTTCGACTGATAAGATCTTCGTAGAATATGTAGGAACCATTATGGGCATCCAGGTCCCACTATTGATTATTGACCGTAGAGGTGTCTCGGTCATGTATGCATAGTTCTCGAACTCGCGGGGTCTACACACTTAACGTTTGGTGACGATATAAGTATAGTTGAGTCATTATGGTGGTTACCGAAGGTTGTTCAGAGTCCCAGATGAGAACCTGGACATGACAACAAACTTCGGAATGGTCCGGAGGTGAAGATCGATATCTTAGACGAAGGGTATTGGAGTCTCTAATTGTTCCGAGGGTACCGGGTGATGACCAGCATCACCGAAAGGGGTTTCAGGGGCCCCGACAAGTGTTGGGGGCCTCATGGGCCAAGGGGAAGGAGCACAACAGCCCACTAAGGGGTTGTGCCCCCCCAAGCCCCCTTCCCACGTTGCCAGAGGAGGTGGGGCGCCTCCCTAGGGTTTCCCACCCCTTTGCCTTGGGGGCCAAGTCTCCTAAGGGGTGGGGTGGCCAAACCCGTCTAGGGTTTCCTCTTGTAGGCCGCCGCCCCCTAGATTGGATCTAGGGGTGCCCCCTCCCTCCACCCTTCCCCCTATATATAGAGGAGGGGAGAGAGGGCAGCCGCAACCATACAGATTTATTCGTGCCACGACACTGCTCCTCCTCTCCCTCGTAGTCCATCTTCTTCTCCGTAGTGCTTAGCGAAGCTCTGCTGAGATTTCTCCACCACCACCCCCATCACGCTGTCGTGCTGCCGGAGGACTCGAGCTACTACTTCACCATCGCTCGCTGGATCAAGGAGGTGAAGGAGTCGTCAAGCCGTATGTGTGTTCAACGCGGAGGTGTCGTCCGTTCGGCACTAGATCGGAGTTCGCGAGACAGATCGTGGTTGGATCGCGAAGACGTTCGACTACATCAACCGCGTTTCTTAATGCTTCCTCTTAGAGATCTACAAGGGTATGTAGATCCAATCTCTCCTCTCGTAAATGGTCATCTCCTAGATTGGATCTTGGTGAGCATAGGAATTTTTTTTGTTTCCCATGCAACATTCCCCAATAGGGATACCACCTTAGAACCCACATATTTTCTTCTTAGAAGGGTTTGCCATACACCATCTTCCGTCAACAACTTGAACAACCATTTGCCGAGGAGGGCCCTATTTTTAACCTCAAGGTCATGAATGCCCAAGCCACCTTGGTCCTTGGGACGACAAACCACACTCCATTTAACCAGTTAATAGTCCATGAAACGAGCCAGAATCGGCCAAAACAGCGAGTGTTGATGACCAACACGTAATCACAACTTGGGGTTCAACAACTATGGTAATCGCTTCGGGACCCCAAAACGGTGAGTAATAGTCCATGAAACAGGTCAGAATTGGACAAAACTGTGAGTGTTGACGACATACACATAAATGCACCCCGGGGTTCATCAATCGTGGAAATCCCTCTGGGTCCCCAAAACACTGAGTAATAGTGCACAAAACGGACACGATTCGGCCAAATATGTGAGTGTTGATGACCGACACGTAAATGCACCCTGGGGTTCGTCAATCATGGAAATGACTACGAGACCCCAAAATAGAGTAATAGTCCAAGAAACGGGCAAGAATCAGCCCAAACTGTCATTTTTGATGACCGACACGTAAGCACACCTTGGGGTTCAACAGCTATGGAAATCGCTTCGGGACCCCAAAACGGTGAGTAATAGTCCATGAAACTTGTCAGAATTGGCCAAAACTGTCAGTGTTGATGACGGACACATAAATGCACCCCGGGGTTCATCAATCGCGGAAATTCCTCTGGGTCCCAAAAACGCTGAGTAACAGTGCATGAAACAGACTAGAATCGGCCGAATATGTGAGTGTTGATGACCGACACGTAAACGCACCCGGGGTTCGTCAATCGTGGAAATGACTCTGAGACCCTAAAATAGAATAATAGTCCAAGAAACAGGCTAGAATCGGCCAAAACTGTGATTCTTCATGACCGACACGTAAGCGCACCTTGGAGTTCGACAACCATGGAAATTGCTTTGGGACCCCAAAACGGTGAGTAATATTCCATGAAACGGGCCAGAATCGTCCCAAACTGTGAGTGTTGATGACCAACACGTAAGGACACCTAGGGGTTCAACAACTATGGAAATCGCTTCGGGGCCCCAAAACGGTGAGTAATAGTTCATGAAACATGTCAGAATTGGCAAAAACTGTGAGTGTTGACGACAGACACATAAATGCACCCCGGGGTTCATCAATCGTGGAAATCCCTCTGGGTCCCCAAAACACTGAGTAATAGTGCACAAAATGGACTAGAATCGGCCAAATATGTGAGTGTTGATGACCGACACATAAACGCACCCCGGGGTTCGTCAATCGTGGAAATGACTCTGAGACCGCAAAATAGAGTAATAATCCATGAAACGGGCAAGAATCGGCCCAAACAGTGATTGTTGATGACCGACACGTAAGCGCACCTTGGAGTTCGACAACCATGGACATCGCTTTGGGACCCCAAAACGGTGAGTAGTACTCCATGAAACGGTCCAGAATCGGCCAAAACTGCGAGTGTTGACGACCGACACGTAAGCACATCTTGGGGTTCAAAACCTATGGAAATCGCTTTGGGACCCCAAAACGGTGAGTTATAGTCCATGATACATGCCAGAATTGGCCAAAACTGTCTGTGTTGACACATAAACGCACCCCGGGGTTCATCAATCGTGGAAATTGCTCTATCAATGGTGGAAATTGCTCTAGGTCCCCAAAACGCTGAGTAATAGTGCATGAAACGGACTAGAATTGGCCGAATATGTGACTGTTGATGACCGACACATAAACACACCCCGGGGTTTGTCAATCGTGGAAATGACTCCGAGACCCCAAAATAGAGTAATAGTCCAAGAAACGGGCCAGAATCGGCCCAAACTGTGATTGTTGATGACCGACACGTAAGCGCACCTTGGAGTTCGACAACCATGGAAATCGCTTTGGGACCCCAAAACAGTGAGTAATAATCCATGAAACGGGCCAGAACCGGCCAAAACTACGTGTGTAGATGACCAACACATAAACGCACCCCGGGGTTCAACTACTATGGAAATCGCTTCGGGACCCCAAAACGATGAGTAATATTCCACGAAACATGTCAGAATTGGCCAAAACAGTGAGTGTTGAGACGGACACATAAACGCACCCGGGGTTCCTCAATCGTGGAAATCGCTCTGGGTCCCAAAACGTTCAGTAATAGTGCACGAAACGGACTATAATCGGCCGAATATGTGAGTGTTGAGGACCGACATGTAAATGCACCCCGGGGTTCGTCAATCATGGAAATGACTCCGAGACCCCAAAATAGAATAATAGTCCAAGAAACGGGCCAGAATCGGCCCAAACTGTGATTATTGATGACCGACACGTAAGCACACCTTGGGGTTCAACAACTATGGAAATCGCTTCGGGACCGCAAAACGGTGAGTAATAATCCATGAAACTTGTCAGAATTTGCCAAAACTGTCAGTGTTGACGACAGACACATAAAAGCACCCCGGGGTTCATCAATCGCGAAAATTCCTCTGGGTCCCAAAAACGCTGAGTAATAGTGCATGAAACGGACTAGAATCGACCGAATATGTGAGTGTTGATGACCGACACGTAAACGCACCCCGGGGTTCGTCAATCGTGGAAATGACTTTGAGACACCAAAGTAGAATAATAGTCCAAGAAACGGGCCACAATTGGCCCAAACTGTGATTCTTGACGACCGACACGTAAGCACACCTCGGAGTTCGACAACCATGGAAATCGCCTTGGGAGCCCAAAACAGTGAGTAATAGTCCATGAAATGGGCCAAAATCAGCCAAAACTGCGAGTGTTGATGACCAACACGTAAGGACACCTTGGGTTTCAACTACTATGGAAATCGCTTTGGGACCCCAAAACGATGAGTAATATTCCACGAAAGATGTCAGAATTGGCCAAAACTGTGAGTGTTGACAACGGACACATAAACGCACCCGGGGTTCATGAATCGTGGAAATCGCTCTGGGTCCCCAAAACGCTGAGTAATAGTGCACGAAACGGACTAGAATCAACCGAATATGTGAGTGTTGATGACCGACACGTAAACGCACCCCGGGGTTCGTTAATCGTGGAAATGACTCCGAGACCCGAAAATAGAGTAATAGTCCAAGAAACGGGCCAGAATCGTTCCAAACTGTGATTCTTGATGACCGACAAGTAAGAGCACCTTGGAGTTCGACAACCATGGACATCGCTTTCGGACCCCAAAACGGTGAGTAATAGTCCATGAAACGGGCCAGAATCGGCCAAAACTGCGAGTGTTGATGACCAACACGTAATCACACCTTGGGGTTCAACAACTATGGAAATCGCTTCGGGAACCCAAAACGGTGAGTAATAGTCCATGAAACAGGTCAGAATTGGACAAAATTGTGAGTGTTGACGACAGACACATAAACGCACCCCGGGGTTCATCAATCGTGGAAATCCCTCTCGGTCCCCAAAACACTGAGTAATAGTGCACGAAACGGACATGATTCGGCCAAATATGCGAGTGTTGATGACCGACATGTAAATGCACCTTGGGGTTCGTCAATCATGGAAATGACTACAAGACCCCAACATAGAGTAATAGTCCAAGAAACGGGCAAGAATCGGCCCAAACTGTGATTTTTGATGACCGACACGTAAGCACACCTTGGGGTTCAACAACTATGGAAATCGCTCCGGGACCCCAAAACGGTGAGTAATAGTCCACGAAACATGTCAGAATTGGCCAAAACTGCCAGTGTTGACGACGGACACATAAACGCACCACGGGGTTCATCAATCGTGGAAATTGCTCTCGATCCCCAAAACGCTGAGTAACAGTGCATGAAACAGACTAGAATCGGCCGAATATGTGAGTGTTGATGACCGACACGTAAACACACCCGGGGTTCGTCAATCGTGGAAATGACTCTGAGACCCTAAAATAGAATAATAGTCCAAGAAATAGGCCAAAATCGGCCAAAACTGTGATTCTTGATGACCGACACGTAAGCGCACCTTGGAGTTCGACAACCATGGAAATTGCTTTGGGACCCCAAAACGGTGAGTAATAGTCCATGAAACGGGCCAGAATCGTCCCAAACTGCGAGTGTTGATGACCAACACGTAAGGACACCTTGGGGTTCAACAACTATGGAAATCACTTCGGGACCCCAAAACGGTGAGTAATAGTCCACGAAACATGTCAGAATTGGCCAAAACTGTGAGTGTTGACGACAGACATATAAATGCAGCCTGGGGTTCATCAATCGTGGAAATCCCTCTGGGTCCCCAAAACACTGAGTAATAGTGCACAAAACGGACTAGAATCGGCCAAATATGTGAGTGTTGATGACCGACACGTAAACGCACCCCGGGGTTCGTCAATCGTGGAAATGACTCTGAGACCGCAAAATAGAGTAACAATCCATGAAACGGGCAAGAATCGGCCCAAATAGTGATTGTTGATGACCGACGCGTAAGCGCACCTTGGAGTTCGACAACCATGGACATCGCTTTGGGACCCCAAAACGGCGAGTAGTACTCCATGAAACGGTCCAAAATCGGCCAAAACTGCGAGTGTTGACGACCGACAGGTAAGCACATCTTGGGGTTCAAAACCTATGGAAATCGCTTT
Organism: Triticum aestivum; assembly: GCF_018294505.1. NCBI lineage: Eukaryota > Viridiplantae > Streptophyta > Magnoliopsida > Poales > Poaceae > Triticum > Triticum aestivum. The sequence goes on from NW_025225322.1 coordinate 90,178, forward strand.
GGGACCCTAAAACGGTGAGTAATAGTCCACGATACATGTCAAAATTGGCCAAAACTGTCTGTGTTGACACATAAACGCAGCCCGGGGTTCATCAATCGTCAAAATTGCTCTGGGTCCCCAAAACGCTGAGTAATAGTGCATGAAACGGACTAGAATTGGCCGAATATGTGACTGTGGATGACCGACACATAAACGCACCCCGGGGTTCGTCAATCCTGGAAATGACTCCGAGACCCCAAAATAGAGTAATAGTCCAAGAAACGGGCCAGAATCGGCCCAAACTGTGATTGTTGATGACCGACACGTAAGCGCACCTTGGAGTTCGACAACCATGGAAATCGCTTTGGGACCCCAAAACAGTGAGTAATAATCCATGAAACGGGCCAGAATCGGCCAAAACAACGTGCTTAGATGACCAACACATAAACGCACCCCGGGGTTCAACTACTATGGAAATCGCTTCGGGACCCCAAAACGATGAGTAATATTCCATGAAACATGTCAGAATTGGCCAAAACTGTGAGTGTTGACGACGGACACATCAACGCACCCGGGGCTCCTCAATCGTGGAAATCGCTCTGGGTCCCGAAACGTTGAGTAATAGTGCACGAAACGGACTATAATCGGCCGAATATGTGAGTGTTGAGGACCGACACGTAAATGCACCCCGGGGTTCGTCAATCGTGGAAATGTCTCCGAGACCCCAAAATAGAATAATAGTCCAAGAAACGGGCCGGAATCGGCCCAAACTGTGATTATTGATGACCGACACGTAAGCACACCTTGGGGTTCAACAACTATGGAAATCGCTTCGGGACCCAAAAACGGTGAGTAATAGTCCATGAAACTTTTTCAGAATTGGCCAAAACTGTCAGTGTTGACAACGGACACATAAAAGCACCCCGGGGTTCATCAATCGCGGAAATTCCTTTGGGTCCCAAAAACGCTGAGTAATAGTGCATGAAACGGACTTGAATCGACCGAATATGTGAGTGTTGATGACCGACACGTAAACGCACCCCGGGGTTCGTCAATCGTGGAAATGACTATCAGACACCAAAATAGAGTAATAGTCCAATAAACGGGCCACAATCGGCCCAAACTGTGATTCTTGACGACCGACATGTAAGCGCACCTTGGAGTTCGACAACCATGGAAATCGCTTTGGGACCCCAAAACAGTGAGTAATAGTCCATGAAATGGGCCAGAATCGTCCAAAACTGCGAGTGTTGATGACCAACACGTAAGGACACCTTGGGTTTCAACTAGTACGGAAATCGCTTCGGGACACCAAAACGATGAGTAATATTCCACGAAAGATGTCAGAATTGGCCAAAACTGTGAGTGTTGATGACAGACACATAAACACACCCGGGGTTCATGAATCGTGGAAATCGCTCTGGGTCCCCAAAACGCTGAGTAATAGTGCACGAAACGGACTAGAATCAGCCGAATATGTGAGTGTTGATGACCGACACGTAAACGCACCCCGGGGTTCGTTAATCATGGAAATGACTTCGAGACCCGAAAATAGAGTAATAGTCCAAGAAACGGGCCAGAATCGTACCAAACTATGATTCTTGATGACCGACACGTAAGAGCACCTTGGATTTCGACAACCATGGACATCGCTTTGGGACCCCAAAACGGTGAGTAATAGTCCATGAAACGGGCCAGAATCGGCCAAAACTGCGAGTGTTGATGACCAACACGTAAGGACACCTTGGGTTTCAACTACTATGGAAATCGCTTCGGGACCCCTAAACGATGAGTAATATTCCACGAAACATGTCAGAATTGGCCAAAACTGTGAGTGTTGACGACGGACACATAAACGCACCAGGGGTTCCTCTATTGTGGAAATCGCTCTGGGTCCCAAAACGTTGAGTAATAGTGCACGAAACGGACTATAATCGGCCGAATATGTGAGTGTTGAGGACCGACATGTAAACGCACCCCGGGGTTCGTCAATCGTGGAAATGACTCCGAGACCCCAAAATAGAATAGTAGTCCAAGAAACGGGCCAGAATCGGCCCAAACTGTGATTATTGATGACCGACACGTAAGCACACCTTGGGGTTCAACAACTATGGAAATCGCTTCGGGACCCCAAAACGGTGAGTAATAATCCATGAAACTTGTCAGAATTGGCCAAAACTGTCAGTGTTGACGACGGAGACATAAAAGCACCCCGGGGTTCATCAATCGCGAAAATTCCTCTGGGTCCCAAAAACGCTGAGTAATAGTGCATGAAACGGACTAGAATCGACCGAATATGTGAGTGTTGATGATCGACACGTAAACGCACCCTGGGGTTCGTCAATCGTGGAAATGACTATGAGACACCAAAATAGAATAATAGTCCAAGAAACGGGCCACAATCGGCCCAAACTGTGATTCTTGACGACCGACACGTAAGCGCACCTTGGAGTTCGACAACAATGGAAATCGCTTTGGGACCCCAAAACAGTGAGTAATAGTCCATGTAATGGGCCAGAATCGGCCAAAACTGCGAGTATTGATGACCAACACGTAAGGACACCTTGGGTTTCAACTACTATGGAAATCTCTTCGGGACCCCAAAACGATGAGTAATATTCCATGAAAGATGTCAGAATTGGCCAAAACTGTGAGTGTTGACGACGGACACATAAACGCACCCGGGGTTCATGAATCGTGGAAATCGCTCTGGGTCCCCAAAACGCTGAGTAATAGTGCACGAAACGGACTAGAATCAGCCGAATATGTGAGTGTTGATGACCGACACGTAAACGCACCCCGGGGTTCGTTAATCGTGGAAATGACTCCGAGACCCGAAAATAGAGTAATAGTC
>NW_025225322.1:93285-104778 GCF_018294505.1 Triticum aestivum
CGACACGTAAGCACACCTTGGGGTTCAACAACTATGGAAATCGCTTCGGGAGCCCAAAATGGCGAGTAATAGTCCATGAAACTTGTCAAAATTGCCCAAAACTGTCAGTGTTGATGACGGACACATAAATGCACCCCGGGGTTCATCAATCGCGGAAATTCCTCTGGGTCCCAAAAACGCTGAGTAACAGTGCATGAAACAGACTAGAATCGGCCGAATATGTGAGTGTTGATGACTGACACGTAAATGCACCCGGGGTTTGTCAATCGTGGAAATGACTCTGAGACCCTAAAATAGAATAATAGTCCAAGAAACGGGCCAGAATCGGCCAAAACTGTGATTCTTGATGACCGACACGTAAGCGCACCTTGGAGTTCGACAACCATGGAAATTGCTTTGGGACCCCAAAACAGTGAGTACTAGTCCATGAAACGGGCCAGAATCGTCTCAAACTGCGAGTGTTGATGACCAACACGTAAGGACACCTTGGGGTTCAACAACTATGGAAATCGCTTCGGGACCCCAAAACAATGAGTAATAGTCAACGAAACATGTTAGAATTGGCCAAAACTGTGAGTGTTGAAGACAGACACATAAATGCACCCCGGGGTTCATCAACCGTGGAAATCCCTCTGGGTCCCCAAAATACTGAATAATAGTGCACAAAATGGACTAGAATCGGCCAAATATGTGAGTGTTGATGACCGACACGTAAACGCACCCCATGGTTAATCAATCGTGGAAATGACTCCGAGACCGCAAAATAGAGTAATAATCCATGAAACAGGGAAGAATCGGCCCAAACAGTGATTGTTGATGACCGACACGTAAGCGCACCTTGGAGTTCGACAACCATGGACATCGCTTTGGGACCCCAAAACGGTGAGTAATAGTCCATGAAACGGTCCAGAATCGGCCAAAACTGCGAGTGTTGATGACCGACACGTAAGCACACCTTGGGGTTCAAAACCTATGGAAATCGCTTTGGGACCCCAAAACGGTGAGTAATAGTCCACGATACATGTCAGAATTGGCCAAAACTGTCTGTGTTGACACATAAACGCACCCCGGGGTTCATCAATCGTGGAATTTGCTCTGGGTCCCCAAAACACTGAGTAATAGTGCATGAAACAGACTAGAATTGGCCGAATATGTTAGTGTTGATGACCGACACATAAACGCACCCCGGGGTTCGTCAATCGTGGAAATGACTCCGAGACCCCAAAATAGAGTAATAGTCCAAGAAACGGGCAAGAATCGGCCCAAACTGTGATTGTTGATGACCGACACATAAGCGCACCTTGGAATTCGACAACCATGGAAATCTCTTTGGGACCCCAAAACAGTGAGTAATAATCCATGCAACGGGCCAGAATCGGCCAAAACTACGTGCGTAGATGACGAACACATAAACGCACCCCGGGGTTCAACTACTATGGAAATCGCTTCGGGACCCCAAAACGATGAGTAATATTCCACGAAACATGTCAGAATTGGCCAAAACTGTGAGTGTTGACGACGGACACATAAATGCACCCAGGGTTCCTCAATCGTGGAAATCGCTCTAGGTCCCAAAACATTGAGTAATAGTGCACGAAACGGACTATAATCGGCCGAATATGTGAGTGTTGAGGACCGACACGTAAACGCACCCCGGGGCTCGTCAATCGTGGAAATTTCTCCAAGACCCCAAAATAGAATAATAGTCCAAGAAACCGGCCGGAATCGGCCCAAACTGTGATTATTGATGACCGACACGTAAGCACACCTTGGGGTTCAACAACTATGGAAATCGCTTCGGGACCCCAAAACGGTGAGTAATAGTCCCTCAAACTTGTCAGAATTGGCCAAAACTGTCAGTGTTGACGACGGACACATAAAAGCACCCCGGGGTTCATCAATCGCGGAAATTCCTTTGGGTCCCAAAAACGCTGAGTAATAGTGCATGAAACGGAATAGAATCGACCGAAAATGTGAGTGTTGATGACCGACACGTAAAAGCACCCCGGGGTTCGTCAATCTTGGAAATGACTATGAGACACCAAAATAGAGTAATAGTCCAATAAACGGGCCACAATCGGCCCAAACTGTGATTCTTGACGACTGACACGTAAGCGCTCCTTGGAGTTCGACAACCATGGAAATCGCTTTGGGACCCCAAAACAGTGAGTAATAGTCCATGAAATGGGCCATAATCGGCCAAAACTGCGAGTGTTGATGACCAACACGTAAGGACACCTTGGGTTTCAACCACTATGGAAATCGCTTCGGGACCCCAAAACGATGAGTAATATTCCACGAAACATGTCAGAATTGGCCAAAACTGTGAGTGTTGACGACGGACACATAAACACACCCGGGGTTCATGAATCGTGGAAATCGCTCTGGGTCCCCAAAACACTGAGTTATAGTGCACGAAACGGACTAGAATCAGCCGAATATGTGAGTGTTGATGACCGACACGTAAACGCACCCCGGGGTTCGTTAATCGTGGAAATGACTCCGAGACCCCAAAATAGAGTAATAGTCCAAGAAACGGGCCAGAATCGGCCCAAACTGTGATTGTTGATGACCGACACGTAAGCGCACCTTGGAGTTCGACAACCATGGAAATCGCTTTGGGACCCCAAAACGGTGAGTAATAGTCCATGAAACGGGCCAGAATCGGACAAAACTGCGAGTGTTGATGACCAACACGTAATCACACCTTGGGGTTCAACAACTATGGAAATCGCTTCGGGACCCCAAAACGGTGAGTAATAGTCCATGAAACAGGTCAGAATTGGACAAAACTGTGAGTGTTGATGACAGACACATAAACGCACCCCGGGGTTCATCAATCATGGAAATCCCTCTGGGTCCCCAAAACACTGAGTCATAGTGCACGAAACGGACACAATTCGGCCAAATATGTGAGTGTTGATGACCGACACGTAAATGCACCCTGGGGTTCGTCAATCATGGAAATGACTACGAGACCCCAAAATAGAGTAATAGTCCATGAAACGGGCAAGAATCGGCCCAAACTGTGATTTTTGATGACCGAGACGTAAGCACACCTTGGGGTTCAACAACTATGGAAATCGCTTCGGGACCCCAAAATGGTGAGTAATAATCCATGAAACTTGTTTGAATTGGCCAAAACTGTCAGTGTTGATGACGGACACATAAATGCACCCCGGGGTTCATCAATCGCGGAAATTCCTCTGGGTCCCAAAAACGCTGAGTAACAGTGCATGAAACGGACTAGAATTGGCCGAATATGTGAGTGTTGATGACCGACACGTAAACGCACTCAGGGTTCGTCAATCGTGGAAATGACTCTGAGAACCTAAAATAGAATAATAGTCCAACAAACGGGCCAGAATCGGCCAAAACTGTGATTCTTGATGACCGACACGTAAGCGCACCTTGGAGTTCGACAACCATGGAAATTGCTTTGGGACCCCTAAACGGTGAGTAATAGTCCATGGAACGGGCCAGAATCGTCCCAAACTGCGAGTGTTGATGACCAACACGTAAGGATACCTTGGAGTTCAACAACTATGGAAATCGCTTCGGGACCCCAAAACGGTGAGTAATAGTCCACGAAACATGTCAGAATTGGCCAAAACTATGAGTGTTGACGACGGACACATAAACGCACCCGGGGTTCATCAATCGTGGAAATCGCTCTGGGTCCTCAAAACGCTGAGTAATAGTGCACGAAACGGACTAGAATCAGCCGAATATGTGAGTGTTGATGACCTACACGTAAATGCACCCCGGGGATCGTCAATCGTGGAAATGACTCCGAGACCCCAAAATAGAGTAATAGTCCAAGAAACGGGCCAGAATTAGCCCAAACTATGATTGTTGATGATCGACACGTAAGCGCACCTTGGAGCTCGACAACCATGGAAATCGCTTTGGGACCGCAAAACGCTGAGTAATACTCCATGAAACGAGCCAGAATTGGCCCAAACAGCGAGTGTTGATGACCAACACATAAGCACACCTTGCGGTTCAACAACTATGGAAATTGCTTCGGGACCCCAAAACGGTGAGTAATAGTCCACGAAACTTGTCAGAATTGGCCAAAACTGTCAGTGTTGACGACAGACACATAAACGAACCCCGGGGTTCATCCATCGTGGAAATCCCTCTAGGTCTCCAAAACGTTGAGTAATAGTGCACGATACTGACACGATTCGGCCAAATATGTCAGTGTTGATGACCGACACGTAAACGCACCCTGGGGTTCGTCAATCATGGAAATGACTCCGAGACCCCAAAATAGAGTAGTAGTCCAAGAAACGGGCTAGAATCGGCCCAAACTGTGATTGTTGATGACTGACACTTAAGCGCACCTTGGAGTTCGACAACCATGGAAATCGCTTTGGGACCCCAAAACGGTGAGTAATAGTCCATGAAATGGGCCAGAATCGTCCAAAACTGCGAGTGTTGATGACCAACACATAAGGACACCTTGGGGTTCAAAAACTATGGAAATCGCTTCGAGACCCCAAACGGTGAGTAATAGTCCATGAAACTTGTCAGAATTGAAAAAACTGTGAGTGTTGACGACAGACACATAAACGCACCCCGGGGTTCATCAATCGTGGAAATCCCTCTGGGTCCCCAAAACGCTGAGTAATAGTGCACAAAATGGACTAGAATCGGCCAAATATTTGAGAGTTGATGACCGACACGTAAACGCACCCCGGGGTTCGTCAATCGTGGAAATGACTCCGAGGCAGCAAAATAGAGTAATAGTCCAAGAAACGGGCAAGAATCGGCCCAAACTGTGATTTTTGATGACCGACACGTAAGCGCACCTTGGAGTTTGACAACCATGGAAATCGCTTTGGGACCCCAAAATGGTGAGTAATAGTCCATGAAACGGTCCAGAATCGGCTAAAACTGCGACTGTTGATGACCGACATGTAAGCACACCTTGGGGTTCAAAACCTATGGAAATCGCTTTGGGACCCCAAAACGGTGAGTAATAGTCCACGAAACATGTCACAATTGAACAAAACTGTGAGTGTTGACGATGGACACCTAAACGCACCCCGCGGTTCATCAATCGTGGAAATCCCTCTGGGTCCCCAAAACACTGAGTAATAATGCTTGAAACGGACTAGAATCGGCTGAATATGTGAGTGTTGATGACCGACATATAAACGCACCTTGGGGTTCGTCAATCGTGGAAATGACTCCGAGACCCCAAAATAGAGTCATAGTTCAAGAAACGGGCCAGAATCGGCCCAAACTGTGATTCATGATGACCGACACGTAAGCGCACCTTGGAGTATGACAACCATGGAAATCGCTTTGGGACCCCAAAACGGTGAGTAATAGTCCATGAAACGGGCCAGAATCGGCCAAAACTGCGAGTGTTGATGACCAACACGTAAGCACAGCTTGGAGTTCAACAACTATGGAAATCACTTCGGGACCCCAAAACCGTGAGTAATAGTCCATGAAACAGGTCAGAATTGGACAAAACTGTGAGTGTTGACGACAGACACATAAACGCACCCCGGGGTTCATCAATCGTGGAAATCCCTCTGGGTCCCCAAAACACTGAGTAATAGTGCATGAAACGGACACGATTCGGTCAAATATGTGAGTGTTGATGACTGACACGTAAATGCACCCTGGGGTTCGTCAATCATGGAAATGACTACGGGACCCCAAAATAGAGTAGTAGTCCAAGAAACGGGCAAGAATCGGCCGAAACTGTCATTTTTGATGACCGACACGTAAGCACACCTTGGGGTTCAACAATTATGGAAATCGCTTCGGGACACCAAAACGGTGAGTAATAGTCCATGAAACTTGTCAGAATTGGCCAAAACTGTCAGTGTTGATGACAGACACATAAATGCACCGCGGGGTTCATCAATCACAGAAATTCCTCTGGGTCCCAAAAACGTTGAGTAACAGTGCATGAAACGGACTAGAATCGGCCGAATATGTGACTCTTGATGACCGACACGTAAACGGACCCGGGGTTCATCAATCGTGGAAATGACTCTGAGACCCTAAAATAGAATGATAGTCCAAGAAACAGGCCAGAATCGGCCAAAACTGTGATTCTTGATGACCGACACGTAAGCGCACCTTGGAGTTCGACAACCATGGAAATTGCTTTGGGACCCCAAAACGGTGAGTAATAGTCCATGAAACGGGCCAGAATCGTCCCAAACTGCGAGTGTTGATGACCAACACGTAAGGACACCTTGGGGTTCAACAACTATGGAAATCGCTTCGGGACCCCAAAACGGTGAGTAATAGTCCACGAAACATGTCAGAATTTTCCAAAACTGTGAGTGTTGACGATGGACACATAGACACACCCGGGGTTCATCAATCGTGGAAATCACTCTGGGTCCCCAAAACGCCGAGTAATAGTGCACAAAACAGACTAGAATCAGCCGAATATGTGAGTGTTGATGACCTACACGTAAACGCACCCCGGGGTTCTTCAATCATGGAAATGACTCCGAGACCCCAAAATAGAGTAATAGTCCAAGAAACGGGCCAGAATCAGCCCAAACTGTGATTGTTGATGATCGACATGTAAGCGCACCTTGGAGCTCGACAACCATTGAAGTCGCTTTGGGACCGCAAAACGGTGAGTAATAGTCCATGAAACGAGCCAGAATTGGCCAAAACAGCGAGTGTTGATGACCAACACATAAGCACACCTTGTGGTTCAACAACTATGGAAATCGCTTCGGGACCCCAAAACGATGAGTAATAGTCCACGAAACTTGTCAGAATTGGCCAAAACTCTCAGTGTTGACGACAGACACATAAACGAACCTCGGGGTTCATCAATCGGGGAAATCCCTCTAGGTCTCCAAAACGCTGAGTAATAGTGCACGAAACGGACACGATTCGGCCAAATATGTGAGTGTTGATGACTGACACGTAAACGCACCATGGGGTTCGTCAATCATGGAAATGACTCCGAGACCCCAAAATAGAGTAGTAGTCCAAGAAACGGGCCAGAATCGGCCCAAACTGTGATTGTTGATGACCGACACGTAAGCGCACCTTGGAGTTCGACAACCATGGAAATCGCTTTGGGACCTCAAAACGGTGAGTAATAGTCCATGAAACGAGCCAGAATCGTCCAAAACTTCGAGTGTTGATGACCAACACATAAGGACACCTTGGGGTTCAACAACTATGGAAATCGCTTCGGGACCCCAAACGGTGAGTAATAGTCCATGAAACTTGTCAGAATTGAACAAAACTGTGAGTGTTGACGACAGACACATAAACGCACCCCGGGGTTCATCAATAATGGAAATCCCTCTGGGTCCCCAAAACGCTGAGTAATAGTGCACAAAACGGACTAGAATTGGCCAAATATGTGAGTGTTGATGACCGACACGTAAATGCACCCCGGGGTTCGTCAATCGTGGAAATGACTCCGAGACCGCAAAATAGAGTAATAGTCCAAGAAACGGGCAAGAATCGGCCCTTACTGTGATTTTTGATGACCGACACATAAGCGCACCTTGGAGTTCGACAACCATGGAAATCGCTTTGGGACCCCAAAAAGGTGAATAATAGTCCATGAAACGGTCCAAAATCGGCCAAAACTGCGAGTGTTGATGACCGACACGTAAGCACACCTTAGGGTTCAACAACTATGGAAATCGCTTCGGGACCCCAAACGGTGAGTAATAGTCCATGAAACTTGTCAGAATTGAACAAAACTGTGAGTTTTGACGACAGACACATAAACGCACCCGAGGGTTCATCAATTGTGGAAATCCCTCTGGGTCCCGGAAACGCTGAGTAATAGTGCACAAAACGGACTAGAATCGGCCAAATATGTGAGTGTTGATGACCGACACGTAAACGCGCCCCGGGGTACGTCAATCGTGGAAATGACTCCGAGACCGCAAAATAGAGTAACAGTCCAAGAAACGGGCAAGAATCGGCCCTAACTGTGATTTTTGATGACCGACACATAAGCGCACCTTGGAGTTCGACAACCATGGAAATCGCTTTGGGACCCCCAAAAGGTGAATAATAGTCCATGAAACGGTCCAGAATCGGCCAAAACTGCGAGTGTTGATGACCGACACGTAAGCACACCTTGGGGTTCAACAACTATGGAAATCGCTTCGGGACCCCAAACGGTGAGTAATAGTCCATGAAACTTGTCAGAATTGAACAAAACTGTGAGTGTTGACGACAGACACATAAACGCACCCGAGGGTTCATCAATTGAGGAAATCCCTCTGGGTCCCCAAAACGCTGAGTAATAGTGCACAAAACGGACTAGAATCGGCCAAATATGTGAGTGTTTATGACCGACACGTAAACGCGCCCCGGGGTACGTCAATCGTGGAAATGACTCCGAGACCGAAAAATAGAGTAATAGTCCAAGAAACGGGCAAGAATCGGCCCAAACTGTGATTTTTGATGACCGACACATAAGCGCACCTTGGAGTTCGACAACCATGGAAATCGCTTTGGGACCCCAAAACGGTGAGTAACAGTCCATGAAACGGTCCTGAATCGGCCAAAACTGCGAGTGTTGATGACCGACACGTAAGCACACCTTGGGGTTCAACAACTATGGAAATCGCTTCAGGACCCCAAAACGGTGAGTAATAGTCGATGAAACTTATCAGAATTGGCCAAAACTGTCAGTATTGACGACGGACCCATAAACCAACCCCGGGGTTCATCGATCATGGAAATTGCTCTTGGTCCCCAAAACGCTGAGTAATAGTGCACAAAACGGACTAGAATCGGCCAAATATGTGAGTGTTGATGACCGACATGTAAACCCACCCCGGGGTTCTTCAATCGTGGAAATGACTCTGAGACTCCAAAATAGAGTAGTAGTCCAAGAAACGGGCTAGAATCGGCCCAAACTGTGATTGTTGATGACCGACACATAAGCGCACCTTGGAGTTCGACAACCATGGAAATCGCTTTGGGACCTCAAAACGGTGAGTAATAGCCCATGAAACGAGCCAGAATCGTCCAAAACTGCGAGTCTTGATGACCAACACATAAGGACACCTTGGGGTTCAACAACTATGGAAATCGCTTCGGGACCCCAAACGGTGAGTAATAGTCCATGAAACTTGTCAGAATTGAACAAAACTGTGAGTGTTGACGACAGACACATAAACGCACCCCGGGGTTCATCAATCATGGAAATCCCTCTGGGTCCCCAAAACGCTGAGTAATAGTGCACAAAACGGACTAGAATCGGCCAAATATGTGAGTGTTGATGACCGACACGTAAATGCACCCCGGGGTTCGTCAATCGTGGAAATGACTCCAAGACCGCAAAATAGAGTAATAGTCCATGAAGCGGGCCAGAATCGTCCCAAACTGCGAGTGTTGATGACCAACATTTAAGGACACCTTGGGGTTCAACAACTATGGAAATCGCTTCGGGACCCCAAAACGGTGAGTAATAGTCCACGAAACATGTCAGGATTGGCCAAAATTGTGAGTGTTGACGACGGACACATAAACGCACCCGGGGTTCATCAATCGTGGAAATCGCTCTGGGTACCCGAAACGCTGAGTAATAGTGCACAAAACGGACTAGAATCGGCCTAATATGTGAGTGTTGATGACCGACACGTAAACGCACCCCGGGGTTCGTCAATCGTGGAAATGACTCCGAGGCCGCAAAATAGAGTAATAGTCCAAGAAACGGGCAAGAATCGGCCCAAACTATGATTCTTGATGACCGACACGTAAGAACACCGTGGAGTTCGACAACCATGGAAATCGCTTTGGGACCCCAAAACGGTGAGTAATAGTCCATGAAACGAGCCAGAATCGGGCAAAACAGCGAGTGTTGTTGATCAACACGTAAGCACACCTTGGGGTTCAACAACTATGGAAATCGCTTCAGGACCCCAAAATGGTGAGTAATAGTCCATGAAACTTATCAGAATTGGCCAAAACTGTCATTGTTGACGACGGACACATATACCAACCCCGGGGGTCATCAATCATGGAAATTGCTCTCGGTCCCCAAAATGCTTAGTAATAGTGCATGAAACGGACTAGAATCGGCCGATTATGTGAGGGTTGATAACCGACATGTAAACGCACCTCAGGGTTCGTCAATCGTGGAAATGACTTCGAGACCCCAAAATAGAGTCATAGTTCAAGAAACGGGCTAGAATCGGCCCAAACTGTGATTCTTGATGACTGACACGTAAGCACACCTTGGGGTTCAACAACTTTGGAAATCGCTTCAGGACCCCAAAATGGTGAGTAATAGTCCACGAAACTTATCAGAATTGGCCAAAACTGTCAGTGTTGACGACGAACACATAAACCAACCCCGGGGTTCATCAATCGTGGAAATTGCTCTCGGTCCCCAAAACGCTGAGTAATAGTGCACGAAACGGACTAGAACCGGCCGAATATGTGAGTGTTTATGACTGACACGTAAACGCACCCCGGGGTTCGTCTATCCTGGAAATGACTCCAAGAACCCAAAATAGAGGAATAGTCCAAGAAACGGGCCAGAATCGGCCCAAACTGTGATTGTTGATGACCTACACGTAAGAGCACCTTGGAGTTCGACAACCATGGAAATAGCTTTGGGACCCCAAAACGGTGAGTAATAGTCCATGAGACGGGCCAGAATTGGCCAAAACTGCGAGTGTTGATGACCAACAGGTAAGCACACCTTGGAGTTCAACAACTATGGAAATCACTTCGAGACCCCAAAACGGTGAGTAATAGTCCACGAAACATGTCAGAATTGGCCAAAACTGTGAGTGTTGACGACAGACACATAAATGCAGCCCGGGTTCATCAATTGTGGAAATCCCTCTGGGTCTCCAAAATGCTGAGTAATAGTGCATGAAACGGACACGATTCGGCCAAATATGTGAGTGTTGATGACCGACATGTAAACGCACCCTAGGGTTCGTCAATCATGGAAATGACTCGCAAACACCAAAATAGAGTAGTAGTCCAAGAAACAGGCCAGAATCGCCCCAAACTGTGATTGTTGATGACCGACACGTAAGCGCACCTTGGAGTTCGACAACCATGGAAATCAGTTTGGGACCCCAAAACGGTGAGTAATAGTCCATGAAACAAGCCAGAATCGGCCAAAACAGCGAGTGTTGATGACCAACACGTAAGCACACCTTGGGGTTCAACAATTATGGAAATCGCTTCAGGACCCCAAAACGGTGAGTAATAGTCCACAAAACTTATCAGAATTGGCCAAAACTGTCAGTGTTGACGACAGACAAATAAATCAAGCCCGGGGTTCATCAATCGTGGAAATTGCTCTCGGTCCCCAAAACGCTGGGTGATAGTGCACAAAACGGACTAGAATCGGCCGAATATGTGAGTGTTGATGACCGACACGTAAACGCGCCCTAGGGTTCGTCTATCGTGGAAATGACTCCAAGACCCCAAAATAGAGTAATAGTCCAAGAAACGGGCCAGAATCGGCCAAAACCGTGATTGTTGATGACCAAC